>NC_087199.1:4185000-4215000 GCF_035594125.1 Scylla paramamosain
GGGTGGTATCATCAGCGTAGGAGTGGATAGGACAAGAAGTTTGGTTTAGAAGATCATTAATGAATAATAAGAAGAGAGTATGTGACAGGACAGAACCGTGAGGAACACCACTGTTAATAGATTTAGGAGAAGAACAGTGACAGTCTACCACAGCAGCAATAGAACGGTCAAAAAGGAAACTTGAGATGAAGTTACAGAGAGAAGGAGGGAAGCCATAGGAGGGTAGTTTGGAAACCAAAGCTTTGTGCCAGACTCTATCAAAAGCTTTTGATATGTCCAAGGCAACAGCAAAAGTTTCACCAAAATCTCTAAAAGAGGATGACCAAGACTCACGAAGGAAAGCCAGATCACCAGTAGAGCGGCCTTGACGGAACCCATACTGGCGATCAGATAGAAGGTTGTGAAGTGATAGATGTTTAAGGATCTTCCTGTTGAGGATAGATTCAAAAACTTTAGATAGGCTGGAAATTAAAGAAATAGGACGGTAGTTTGAGGGGTTAGAACTGTCACCATTTTTAGGAACAGGTTGAATGTAGGCAAACTTCCAGCAAGAAGGAAAGGTAGATGTTGACAGACAGAGCTGAAAGAGTTTGACTAGGCAAGGTGCAAGCACGGAGGCACAGTTTCGGAGAACAATAGGAGGGACCCCATCAGGTCCATAAGCCTTCCGAGGGTTTAGGCCAGCGAGGGCATGGAAAACATCATTGCGAAGAATTTTGATAGGTGGCATGAAGTAGTCAGAGGGTGGAGAGGGAGGAACAAGCCCAGAATCATCCAAGATAGAGTTTTTAGCAAAGGTTTGAGCGAAGAGTTCAGCTTTAGAAATAGATGTGATAGCAGTGGTGCCATCTGGTTGAAACAGAGGAGGGAAAGAAGAAGAAGCAAAGTTATTGGAGATATTTTTTGGCTAGACGCCAGAAGTCACGAGGGGAGTTAGATCTTGAAAGGTTTTGACACTTTCTGTTAATGAAGGAGTTTTTGGCTAGTTGGAGAACAGACTTAGCATGGTTCCGGGCAGAAATACAAAGTGCACGAGATTCTGATGATGGAAGGCTTAAGTACCTTTTGTGGGCCACTTCTCTATCATGTATAGCACGAGAACAAGCTGTGTTAAACCAAGGTTTAGAAGGTTTAGGACGAGAAAATGAGTGAGGAATGTACGCCTCCATGCCAGATACTATCACCTCTGTTATGTGCTCAGCACACAAAGACGGGTCTCTGACCCGTCTTTGAAACCAAACACTTTTCTTCAATTGTCATAAATATCTGGAATTGTCTTCCACCAAGCGTCATTAACTCAGGTACTGTTGACTTATTTAAAACCTGGCTTGACAAGTGTGTAGACACTAATTTCCGGTTGTCATTGTTCATGTCTGAATAACAAACACGTTCACTCCGCATTACCTGTCACCTGATGGGTGTATATATTTCACTAAGGAAGAGAAGCAATTACTATGTAACAAAGATAATATATGAGTCAGAATAGAGAGACCTTAGTGATGGCTTGTTCCTCGGCGAATTTCTGCTCACCCTGTCACAGTAATGGTGAAAGGAATGGAGTCCTTGCAGAGCAACTCACCCATCACTATAGTCTACTTAAAATGTGCCCCAGAAAGTCATGATTTAAGGTAGAGGAAGTGCCTCATCAGATGTCACAAATAACAGGATTGCCTGTGCAGTGTATTTGCTAAAAGTTGTCATCATTTCTTTCTTAGTTTCTTCTCAAATTCCATTTTTTTTTCTATACAACATGGTACCATTTCCTTTTTTCCTGCCAGCCTTGGCTGGAAGAAAGGGGGATTGGAGGGCAGGAGGAGCTTTCTTCTGTGTTATCCTGTCTCTCCCACTAATAGAGTAGAATAGTTACCCAAACAGACTTCCAAGAACCTCATGGTCTGTTGCTATTTGGTCTTCTTTTGTATTCCTTTAGTTCCTCTTTCTGCGCTATCATGTTTTCTCTCCCACTAGTTAGCGTAGATTGGTCACCCAAACAGCCCAGTAAAGAACTCAGAGTATGTTGCTGTTTGGATTTTCTTTCCAGCGTTCCAGGAGGCGGCTAAAGACCCAAGGAATGCCCGCCGCTGTCAGGCTCTCTGATCTCACCTGCTGCTGTGTGCACTCCATGACATACTCCCACAAGTCCACAAAAATTACTTAATTATCGCTGTGAGAATGAATGTTCACGTTCGAATCAGCAGCAGTTTTTTTTTTTTCTTATTGAACTTTTGATGTTCCATGAACACTGGAAGGGAAATCATGTATTCAAATGTATCTCCTTTACCGTAGCGCGAGTCTAGTGGATAGAGTGACAGTCTTCGGAACCCAGAGTGTGGAGGGAATCCATTACAAATTATTATAGATAAATAATGTGATAAAAAAAAAATAGTTCACATAAGATGGGGAAATAGATGGTGATGCACTTACAGTTTGGAGTGAGGGAAGTGAGGGGCGCGTAGTTCGAACCCCCCTCTCTCAGAACTTACAAAAAACTTCAAAGAGCATCCCTCCATCACCATGTGTGCCTCAGACACACAGGTACGGTGATGGAGCTGCCCACGGGGAGGAGGGGAGGTGAGTGCACAGCACCTCCCTACCTTCCCCCGGGGTGGAAGGCACCGCCTTACCACCCCTGGGAGAGCAAGGGAGGTGAGTGCACAGCGCTTCCCTTCTCTCCTCTACCTAACTAGCCCTGGCAAGTCTACGGACTACCAGTCAAAAAAGAATAAAAAAAAAAAAAAAAAAAAAAAAAAAAAAAAAAAAAAAAAAAGATAAAAGAAAATAAAAATAAAGGTGAGTGCATAGCCCTTCCTTTCTCTCCCCACCTACCAGGCTAAAAAATAAATTAAAAGATAAAAAAAAAACAATAAAAAATAATAATAAATAAAAGATACGAGCTACCAACTTACCCTGAAAAAAAAATAAATAAATAAAAGATTAATGACTAACCTGACCCTGGCACCACCAACCTGAATGACTGTGAATCTGACTCTGACCACCAATCAACCAACCAACCACCTCCCCTGGGAAGCATGGGGGGTGAGTGTGCAGCACCTCCCTACCCTCCCCAGCAAACTCATCCTGGCACCTCCAAAGAGCAACTCCAAATGTGCAGCCCACCAGTACCTCCTACTGTCCCCATCCTGGCAACTGATACTGGCGACTCAAAAAACAGCCAACCTGACTGACTTGCAAATGTGTCATCTGGCAAAAGACCACCAAACTGACTGACCCATGGGAGGTGAGTGTGCAGCACCTCCCTACCCTTCCCAGTCTCCCAGTTTGACGTTGACTCATCCAACCAACTCCAAAGAGCAATTCCAAATGTACAGCCCACCAGTATCTCCTACTCTCCCCACCCTGGCAAGATGAGGGCGTAGCACTTCCTTACCACCCGTCAACCTGACTGACCATGGCACTTCCTCACCACCCGCAATCTGGCTTTGACCATGACTTACCCTGCAACAGACCACTAAGTTGACTGACCCTGGGGAGCATGGAAGGTGAGTGTGCAGCACCGTCCTACACTTCCCAGTCTCTAACCACCAATCTGATTCATCCTGGCAGCTCCAAATGTACAAACCCTGACTACAGACCTGACTGATCTTGATCCCTACCGTATCCTAGCCTGTCCTGGCAAGGTGAGCGCGTAGCACTTCCCTATTGACCCTGGCAACAACCAACCTGACTGACTTGCAAATGTGTGATCTGGCAACAGACCACCAAACTGACTGACCCTGGGGAGCATGGGAGGTGAGTGTGCAGCACCTCCCTACTCTCCCCAGTCTCCTAGTTTGACTCTGATCATTATCAACCTGACTCATCCTGGCAAATCCAAAGAGCAGTTCCAACCCTACCGACCACCAACCTAACTGACTCTGACCACCAACCTGACTCATCCTGGCAACTCCACCAACCTGACTGACCAAGAAGAACAAGAAGGAAGAAGAAGCATCATCATTACAACCATCAGAGGAACAACTCACTGACTCCACCTGTACTGACCACCAACCTAATTGACTCCAGCTGTATCGACCACCAACCTAACTGACTCCACCTGTACCGACCACCAACCTAACTGACTCTAACTGTACCGACCACCAACCTGACTGACTCTAGGAAGCAAGGGAAGTAAGTGTGCAGCACCTCCCTAATCCCCAATCTGATTTTGACCCTGGCAACTGATCCTGACTCTGGCAACAGATCACCAGACTGACTGACTAAAGGGAGTTGAGTGTGCAGCACCTGAAGAAGAACAAGAAGAACAAGAAGCACCACCATCTGAGGAAGAAGAAGCAGCAACACCATCGCTATCCTGGCAACTCCAAACAGTAACTCCAACTGTACCGACCACCAACCTAACTGACCCTGGGAAGCATGCGAGGTGAGTGTGCAGCACCTCCCTACCTTTCCCAGTCTCCCATTTTGACTCTGACCACCGACTTGACTCATCCTGGCAACTCCACCAACCTGACTGACCAAGAAGAACAAGACGAAAAACAAGAAGCACCACCATCAGAGGAAGAAGAAGAAGCAAGATCATCACAACCATCAGAGGAAGAAGGAGCAGCACCATCGCCATCCTGGCAACTCCAAAGAGCACCTCCAACTCTACCGATCACCAACATGACTGATTGGGGAGCATGGGAGGTGAGTGTGCAGCACCTCCTTAACTCCCAATCTGATTCTGACCACCTACTGACTCTGGCAACAGACCAGCGTAACACCAAACTGACTGACCCTGGGAAACATGCGAGGTGAGTGTGCAGCATCTCCCTTCCCTTTCCAGTCTCCCAGTTTGACTCTGACCACCAACCTGACTCACCCAGTTTGACTCTGACTACCATCCTCATTGATTCTGACTCTGACTCTGACTCTGACCTCCACCTGACTGACTCTGACCCCTACCCTCTCAGCCTGACTGACCCTGGCAACTGTTCCGGCAACTGACTGACTCTGGCAGCAGACCACCAAACTGACTGACTAAGTAAGAGCAACTCCAACTGTACCGACCACCAACCTAACTGATTCTGGGGAGCAGGGGAGGTGTGAGTGTGCTGTACCTCCTCCTCTCCCCACTCTGACCCTGACTACAGACCTGACTGATCCTGATCCCTACCCCCCCCAGTCTGACTCTGACCACCAGCCTGACTGACCCTGGCAACTGATCCTGGCAAAGTGAGTGTGCAGCACTTCCCTGCCACCAACCTGACGGACTCTGGCAACTCCAAAAACAACTAACCTGACAACTTCAGACTGACTCCGGGGAGGAGAGGAGGTGAGTGTGCAGCACCTCCCTACTCCTCAATCTGACTGACCACCAGCCTGACTGGCAACAGACCACCAAACTGATTGACCCATGGGAGGTGAGTGTGCAGCACCTTCCTATCCTTCCCAGTCTCTCAGTTTGACTCTGACCACCAGCCTGACTCATCCTGGCAACAGTTATAGGAGTAGCAAGGTAGCCGGAGCCTGATTGACTGATGCCTCTCTTGAAAGCGCCAGGCACAAAATAGAGAACACAGTAAGAACACACCTACCTGTGTTCATGAATAAGCCAGGAGTACGTTGGTAGGGTACTGTCTATAGAAATACTGTATATTGTGTTGTGATGTGTGATCCAACAGCGCGCCCGCGGGCCAGTTGATTTAGTGTGGCCCGCGTGTACTCATTGATTAATTTTATAATATGAAAAAAATAACACTCAAATGACATTCAACTATGGTGAAGTGTGATGACTAATAACGATTAGCTTGTCATGACATTGCTGCTAGAATAACATAATGCCTGCACAGCGAAAGTCCTTCCCCATAGTTATGATGTAGGGACGTGGGTATATGGTACACGTCATGAACACGGCCACTTCTTTGTGCCAAGAACATTTTCATAATGTCTTGTTAGTATTTTTGCATTCACTCACAATCTCAGCTAGTGTACAGTGGATTGGGGTCAGGTTTCAGATGAGATGTCGGGAGCTGTATGGCCTTAGGCCTAGTTGCCTAGCATACACCGTTACAAGTAACTCTCTTCCACTGTCGGGATTCTCACATTGGAATTAAATTCGTGGAATTCGTTTCCGTTTTTTTTTTTTTTTTTTTGTCCCAAGCGAAGCACTGACGAAGTACATGGCACTTGTATAGACAGATCGCCACTCCAGCAGCCACTATAACTCAGTGCTCAGTACATAGCGTGTAATGCTTGGTAAATTTGGAAGTGGTTTTTACTGCACATTTTGCAACCTTGAGTGTACTGCCTTCACCTCCACCCACCACTCACTCTCACTGAGGCCTTCATGTGAGGTACATCGCATCCCTAAAGTCCATGTGCGCGGCACTTGGTATAAAGTACTGTGCAGGATGTGCTTTATTAAAATTAATTTTTCGATGCTTATTCTTCAGTTTACTTCGTCATCCATAATCAATATTATCATTATTAGTAACATTTATCATTCCAGTGTGCACTTTTATCTAGTGAACATAAAAGAAGAAACATACAAACTCATTAACGTTAGCAATTTTTCTTCTTTTGGTGTATTTAAGAGTGTAAAATTTTGCTGATGTAAGCATCACCGCCAGGCAGTAAAAGGTGCGGTATCCTCAGCAACATTAGAACTTTTACTTCTGAGATTTACGGAATATGAACAGAATGCGCACTTGTAGTCACGCTGAGATGAGTAACACGGCACTCAGTTTTTCTGTGTTCATCGTTTTCCTTTAAATCTCAAGGTCCGCATTGTGAAACATTTCGTTCGCTTGCAGATACTATTTTCAGAGGCGACATAAATGAGTCGTCAGGTTCCCATTGGTATTTTTCCTATTGAGAGCGTTGAGACCTTGTCAAACTGTCACTAAAATCATGAAAATCTTCAGAATTCAAATAATTTCCATTACAGCTCGATATAAGTAATCGAGATTAGGCGAATAAACGTTCAAGAATATAAAACAAAAACCTCTGACCTGCCGATAACCTCCTCACATTACACAGTAACCGATACATTCCCAGCATATTAAAGGACTTCGGATTACCGATCACGGGACACAAAGTTATGGTGAGAAAACAGAGCGAAATTTGAGATCTTTATTACTCTTACGTTTCGAAAGTAAGTCTTCCTCAAAGATACTCTCTGAGGAGGACTCACCGTCGAAACTTAAAAGAAACAAAGATCCCCTGCTTCATCTTGTGTTTCCTCACCACGACAATCCAGTCCTTTGTCTGATCTACACTACATAAGTGCGTCATGTTACTCTACCTTTGTCCACGTCTGTCCCATCGTCACCATAATCCGCTGGGTCGTCGTAAGCATGTGGAACTCATGCAAGGGGGTGATAATAATTATGAATGTAATCTGAAATATACAGAGTCACGTCCTCTTTTTGCTCAGACGCATCGTTGGGGCAGCAGGACACGCCTGAGAGGAGGGCCGGGAACTGCATGGGAATGGTGACATGGGAGTACTGACGGTCTCTTCCTTGTGTCACTGGTGCATCAAAAATTAAAAGCTAAAGGAAAATTATAATCTGATGAAATAACATATGTAAATAGACAAATAGATAATATTCAGTAGTGTGATAGTACAGATAAATAAATCAACAGAAAACGGTCAAAAGAATGAGAAAAACAAATATATATTGTAATCATAAATCATCATCATAGATAAATAAAGAATATTGTAAGTAAACAGAAGTCGTCTGATCTGCTTAGAATGTCTGGGTCATTACTGTGCTCTGTAAGAAGGCTCTCTACAGGTCAATGGTTTTTGTTTCGTGTTCTTGAAGATTTCTCTGCCTGGTTAGTTTGATGTACTTCTTCATTACTAAATACAGAAATGTTTAGCTGAAAGTAAACTATTAGTAATCTGTCATACTAGGTTACTGACTTACACTCCCCTGGAGTGGAAGAAGATCCTCGTGCACCTTGCGGCTCCCTTTGGTCTGCTTTGGCTGTTTCTAAGCCTCTGCAAACTTGCGGGCCTGCAGCCTGCCCCGCTGGGCAAACTCGGCCCGGGTGTGGGCCGCCCGTTCCTCCTCCTTGCTGTACACCTTCCTGGTGTCCGAGAATTTTACACCATACATTGTCATTTTTAGATTCTGCTCTGAGGTTTTGTTTTGTTTTTTAAGTTTATAATCTTAGAAAAGTACCTGATTTCCAGTGTGTGCGATTCCTGGAGAAGTGAGATGAGACTTTAGAGGCGTGAGGGATGGGGAAAGAGTGGCGACGGCCGCGAGAAGGGGTGAGGGAAGTGATCAGTGGTGATAGGTGATGATGGGTGTTGCTTGGGGCGTGTGAAGTGTTGCTGGTTAGTGTTTGAAAAGTGTGCTTGAAATCCTTTGCTATGGAATTGATTAGGAGGTACGGGTGATGGCTGATGGCGATAGGTGCAGGATCGTCAGAATTATGTTGTTTTGCAAATGGGAAGTCTCATAACATGGTGAATATAACGGTGCCCCTCCCTTTGCATTTAACAGAACACTTGGTAGAGAAAAAATAATAATGAAGTTTCACTCAAACTACATAGATTTGTATGCTCTAATACTGAATGGAAGGAAAAGAATCTCTGATCCACACATTCTTATTCTTTCCAAATCAAGCGAAATGGTGTAGTGCTTTGATAACACTGAGCCACCGGCGTTCACGTGACAAGTGTGGGAGGTTGCACGATTATTAAGGAACTCGTTAATTAAAAAAAAAAAAAAATGCAGATCCTGTGCATCCCATGATGATACATTTATTCCTGCCAATTTTCTTGCTACGTAACTTTATCACTCTTCATTTCCGCAAGTCTGTAATTTCATTGCTAAAAGAATGAGTGAAAAAATACATGTTATGAGCTAAGGATGAAAGAAGTGATGTAAGTATTGGCAGCAAAATCAATGTGAAAGAAAAGCAGAGTGTAAACTTCCGTTACTAGTTTGTAGTCTGTAGTAAGTGTGCCTGTCACTTGCTGCCGCCTCTGGTCAGTCAGCGGCGAGAAAAGTAGAATGCGAAATGCTCTTAGAAATTATTCCGTGTTTTGCTTATCTTGCTTTTATTCTGTAATCTAATCACACCATCATAGTCAGAAGTTTTCTTTCGAGTGAACCGCAAACGCAGCAAGGTGTCCGTCACTATCTTGGGCAAATCAAAGTTCATTGCCTCGAGGATGATATTGTGTATGGAGTATATAATCAGTTGAGTAATTTCATCGTAATTTAGTAAGATGATGCTTGGATACAATGTTATGTTCTTTCATAGTGGAATAATTTCAGCCCTTATATAATCATTCTGTGCTACAACTTCAGAAAGAAGATACATCCTTTCACCAGTACTGAATACATATCACAGAAGTTGATGTTAATAACATTATCAACATTATCATGGCACAAATATTATTAAACTGGTATTGTGTGTAAAGATATATGCCCTCACAGCACACACACGGAAGCGGGTATTCTCATATTCTTGACAATTATTTTATTTGATGTGACGATGTACCGGCGTGTTGCGTTTTGTCGTTGTGGTGGTGACTTGAGAGGTAGTCACTTGGTGGCAACGGATGATGATGGTGATGTGGTGCTGGTGCTAAAGTGATGTTGGTATAGTTGTATTCATGTTGTGATATTACGTTACTATGGAAATAACAAGTAAATGTTATGGTGTTCTGGTGTTGATGATGTGTGTGATGGTGTAGTGTGGTGGTGGCAATGCAGCGGTTGTGTTGGTGGTGTTCTTGACATGGGGAGGGTGGTGCCTCTATATTGTGGATGTGATTATGATTTTCTCATGCAAGGACTCACTGTATTGGTGTTGCATCCTGAGAGAGAAGTGGAAGGAGTTTTAAACACCCTGGATGCCACAACTTGATTTTTCACATCTCACTGACAAATTCTATTCCTCGAAGTTTAACCGGATGGCGTCTCTCTAAGCACGCCATTGTCTTCAGCACAGCATGAGATAGCGTGAAATAAAAATCACGTCACGACAATGGCTATTTGTTTTTTTACGTGGCTTAAATAATTTCTTTAGTGCTTAAGAACTGTTCGTGTATAGATAAAAACAAGTCTCGATAACGTTATTTATAAACAGAATATAATTAATACATAAATAAGGGACGGGAAAATGTAATAATATTGGCTGATGAAAGTCGCTTCGGATGGCAAGATAATGCGAAGTTTTAAAAAATCTGCCGAACATTGTACTGATGATAATTCCAGCAATGGGAGGGAAAAAAGACGCTGATCAGAAATGAGTTTAAAATTGATATCTTGAAAACATTTGCTGATACAAAATCCAGTGCGACCAGAAAGAAAATATGAGGAAGAGTTGAGTCTCGTGTGGTTCATGTCCCCGAGTGTTGAAAGAAATAAGAATAAGACTAAATTAAATTGGCCATCTTTTATTCTCTCTCTCTCTCTCTCTCTCTCTCTCTCTCTCTCTCTCTCTCTCTCTCTCTCTCTCTCTCACTGGACCCAATAAAACGCAATAAAATATGTAATATTCAATGTATATTTCAGATTATTAGTTGTCAGAATATAACAGGACAAATTTTAAGACTTCTTTACTTTTTTTTTTACTTATGTAAAAATTTAAGACGTCTACTACATATGTTAGTAAATCACATTAAGAGATGGTGAAATCGTTTAAAGAATAACACGTGACCTTTTTTCTGTTTTTCAAAGGTTTATTATTGTTGACATGAAGCTTTTGAAATCACGAATTTTCAAGTTAATTTATCGACAAAAAAAAAAATAAATAAATAAAAAAAAATCAACGGAGAAAATTCTTGTCGAGCATCGTCTCCTGTTATGCTATACAAATCTTTCGTAACACTAGACTCAAAAGGATATTAAAAGATAATTATTTACGATATAATAAGATGATGAAAGTTCTCAGCTTTTATAAAATGAGGTCTTAGTTGTGACATTTACATCTGCGCTATATTCCTCTGTAATGCTTTGTAATACCAAATTAAAAGGATAAGTATTTTCACTTCCCTCATAAAAGAATGGAAGAAGCTCCAGGCCATAATAGTGCAGCGCATCAGGATCATAATATCAGGAAATAAGGGCCTTACTGATTCAAGGGTCTGGTGTAGGCTTTCCCTGACCACCGGCAGTGCTGTGTTTGAGGGCACACCCCTAGAATGGGCCATTTGCTGTTATACTTCACTGTCCCTTACAGAACAATAAGCACGTAAAGGGAACGCTGCGTTATGGCACGAGTAACGCCCTGCCCAGTCACCATTGCAGAAGGAGTCAGGAAGTGCAGTATGCCAGAAGTGGATGGTGAATGTTAAAATGTTATAATGCCTTTTCATTGCTACGTCTTAACCTTTCAAACTGAGGCCTGTGTAGGTTCATGGTGTTGCATTGCTCAATAAATCTACTTGCCCATTACTCTCAAACGATTCAGCGTCTTATTTCAAATACATTAACTGACCCTCGGGAAAGTTTAAAGGGATTTCAAGGGTGGTCATGATTCTGGTGGTAGTTTAACAAGGCTGCGCCACGAATGAGAAAAAATAACCATGGAAACCCGACGAATAATGTGTGTTGTTAAAAATTTTCCTTACGAAAGTCCGCAACGTTTCAAAATACGGCAGTTTTATAATAACGCGGATATTAATGAATTGCTGGGAAAAGAGTATTTAATGACAGTGGTTTGTAAAAGTCTATTTTTTTCAGAATCTTTATGCGGTATTTGTTTGAGAACTTGTTAATTCAGGTGCCAGTATTAGTACTGTACACAGATGGAAAGGAAATGACAAGAAAATGGCTCAGAGCAGGAAAATTAGATCACACGACAATTAGATGTCTATGCCTTTTGATTACGAGCATATCGCAGGAACACATTATGATCCTGAGCTTGAAACTTTACAAAACTTTACTGCTGTATAACTTGAATGGCAGTTTCCCTTAAACGGTGCTTGCTGGGAATATTCACGGCCTTATTTATAAGCCGATAAAAAGTAAATAGAGACAAGGCAGTATGTGCTTAACGCAACTCCTGCATCATACGAGGTAAAACACACACGCACACACACACGCACACACACACACACACACACACACACACACACACACACACACACACACGTGCTATTATAACGTCACTATCCAATGGATTTATGTGCCGCTCAGTGAGGTGCCGCGTTAAAGCCTCCCAAACAACACATAATTTCCTCTGCTTACACGAGCGACTAACTCAGTGCCAGTGTAGAGCAATAGTTACGGGGGTTCTCCGCCACTGTGTCACGCTGCTCCTCCTCCACATTTTTAGTCTGGCTCTGCATCAACACTTTGACGGCTTTTTGTTTTGCAAATGTAAGGTCCAACCAAGGTCCATGTAGACAGGTCAGCCAGCCGAGTGGGCCCAGCGCCGGGGGAGCAGGGGTGATGACGTCATCACTCCACACCTCCCCGCCACTCACAGTACTGACTTTAAACTTGACCACCCTTGGAGCCTGTTATCTCTTCCCCTCCCCTCTTTTTTTAACTGCACTACATATTGCCTACATGCATTACTAATTGGATGAATAAATGGAATATTAAAGGGTCTATTGTAAGCACAAATATATTCATAATAATTATGGCAAACAGTAGTCATAATACAAAGAAAAATTAAGTTCACACCATTCATAATATTAGCATAAATATTCAATATTTGTTATTGAATATAAACCACTTAATCATAACATAAACAACAATGGAAAACAGGTAATACAGTCCTTGTGAAAAAAAAAAAAAACTACATGTCATTCATGTGGTCAGTTCCATTAGCTTTCTGTTTTGACCTTTGCATGATTTATGTTATTTTCTTATTTGTTTTAATGTTATTATTTAGATTACTAATTCTAAAGTACACAAATATTTGGGGAAAAAATTATATGACATGATGAGGTACACCAAGTCCAACATTTTGTAATTCACGAACAAGCGTTTTGAAGCACTCTTTTCCTTCCTTGAGACTGTCACCGTTTATTACTTGAAATGTTTCTCTCATAGTTGTTAACTGGGAAAAGAAGGTGTCAGCAGGAACAAACAATCCACCTGTGTTTACTTCATCAATCCATGTTTTAGCCATGGCAGTAGGCCTACAGTCACTTGCTTTGTGGCCTAAGTGAGGATATTTTGTGTTAAATTTTTTAACAATATAACCACCAATGTATTTGAGAGATTCTTCTTCTATAACTACGTGGATTGCTTTCTGTGGATTAGAAACTGAGATTACACAGTCTCTTGGGTTTTCATCAATGTTATCATACTCATAATTTACATCAGGCCCAACATCCAAATCTTTGAAGCAGAGACTAGTAATGTACAGTTCTGATGCCAACTGCCTCTCATCAAAACATGAAACTTCATTTTCCCTTTTCTCAAATTTAGTTTTATTTGTCAAACAGTCAAAATTTGCTGCAGTTGTATTTGGTTTCTGAGCAAGAAGTGTAACGTCTTTTCCTAGAAGTGTTTGAGGCGGTATTTAAAAGTTACAGCATTTGGATGGTCGTATGTTCCTCGCATTTGCCGTATGTACCCAAATAAATGCTCCAGGCTGTCTTGATTTAGATTTCTATTTAAAATATACTCAAGGTCGAGACTTTTGCAGCATTCTGTACAGTCCTGTTATTGACTGAGATGATAGTATCACTCCCTTCTGAAATTTATAGAGGCCTTTTGACACTGGGTTTTTTAATCTCATTGATGTTATTACCTCAGTTATCCTGTTTAAAACACTAACCTGATGATCAGAGTTCATTCCAAATGCATTAAGTGATTGTTTTTCACCAAACTTATGTGAGGAATTCAGCACATCAAACCATTCATCAACAAGACCTATGAAGTCAGCAGTTTCCTTCCAACATCTACTCTTCAACAGACCCCTCTCTCTCTCTCTCCAAAATATTTCAGAGAACTAGAACATGACCTTGACATCAACTGAACTGCATACATAACCCGCTGTCGCTGTGGGCCCTCTATATTTACAAGCATTTCATTTGATTTGTAAGCTAAACCATATTCAGTTTTACTTGCTGTCATCATTTCACGAATACAAGAATCATTCACAAAGCTTCCATCCTGTAAATAAAACCCTGAATCGAGAAAAATTGTTCCTTATCAGCTTAATCAAATGTGGAACGTCTGCAAAGGCAAAAATATCCCGATCAGGGGCAGTTGGGTTTTTAAAGGGAAATTTTTTTTTGCCACAGTATCAATGCCAAAATCTTTCCACATCTTCAGATTACTCGATCCCAAGTCATGAACAATTGCAACAGCAGGGTATTCTGCATACTCAACTTCTTTTATTAAACTTGTCAAAATTTCGTGCATGTCAGATATATCATAACCATAATAAATTGACTGCTTCCATTTTGCTACAAGTCCACTCAGCATCACAACCTGAAGTTTGTCATGAGGTTTGTATAGTATATCCTTACCCTTATCATAACTCCATTCACTTGCGATGCTCATTTCATCTAGCGATATTACACATAGTCTTCCTGTGGACTAACAAAATTTGATTTAGTTTTCATAAGTGACAAAACAGAATGCAGAATGCCAGGTTCACAATAAAAATTCTTGGCTCGTTCATTTAATGTTGACTTACAAGGCAAAGGAATGCCCTTCTTAGTTCTCAGATATTCATAACATTTGGGGCTCATGCTTCTCAGAGTTAATGCCGTTGATATGTCTTCATCTGGCCAGTGTCTAACATATTTCTTGCTTATGATGGCATCAGTTTGTGTTTTGCTGAAAATGGGTCTTAAAATGTTTTCAATGATACAATGCACTTCACTTTCGTTTACTGATGAATCAGATATGTTTTTTTTTTTTTTTCATTCAAAGCAGCATTCTGTTTTTTTTTTTTTTTCAGATCTTTATTCTCATTTTCCAGCTGCTGAATTTTGTGAGCAACAGTTCACAGACATTGGTGCCACTCACATCACTTGTGCCCTCTTCTTTTTCATATTGATCACTTTCATTTATTACATTGGCAGGATGAGCCAACACATCTTGTAAGCTTGTTTCCCCACTACTTGTTGCCTTTGTAGATTTTTCAGTTGCGCTAGCTGGCAGTGCATCACTGTTGTTCCCTCTCCCGATTCTTGATTCATATTCAGCTTCAGACAATATTTCGTGCACAGTTCTTTTGTGTCCACGTTTTTCTGTCCTGGCAGACCTCTCACTGCATCTTGCCCTTACACTTTTACCTGCAATTCTTAAAATTAACATCAGCTTAACCCTCCCTGTACCAATACTCGTTTTTACTAATAAAAGCACATTTTTCTGATAGAAATGCCATTGAAGAAAAGTCTTAGAATCAAGGCCAATTTACATTGTTCTTGCTTAGATTCATTTCTACTATCAGAAAATTATACTTTCATCAGTGAAAACGAGTTGGGGCTGAAACTGAAGTAGGTTTATACCTAAATAACACTGGTAATGCCTTTGCTTCACAGGGAGGCTATATAGCACTATAAGCACCACAGAGACATGCAGTAATCATTTAGAAAATTCATCAATTTAACCTACCTTGAGGTAAATTAAGGGATGCAACTGCGGTATCTGTCAGTGGCCTGTAACTCTTGGGTGCCTCAGTGCCTAAGAGACGATGCTTTAAATCATCCTTGTAGTCAGAACTTGTAAAATGCATGGAACATATCACTGCATTGTCTACACTGAACACATCACCTCGGGAACAAGCTTGAATCCGCTGCTGTCTGCGATTTTTTTCCTTGGGAAACTTGAAATACTTAATGCCTAAACCTGCTGTTTTTGTTTTCGTGTTACCGCATGCAAACACTGAGCAATTGTTCGGCATGTTTAGTTGTTTACAGCACTGTGGAGAGTTTGATGAACACTCCAGCTAGCCCAGTGTCCACAATCGATATGTAAACAACAGGAAACCTCAGGCGTCAGGCCAAAGTGCCCGAACGTCCCGCCAAAAGTCAACTGTCAGTGAGCACTGGGCTGGGGTGGCGCGGGAAGTGTGGCGTGGATGACGTCATCACCCCTCCTCCCCCGCGCTGGGCCCGCTCGGCTGGCTGACCAGTCTAGATGGACCTTGGGTCCAACCAAGAATACAAAAAAAATAAATAAATAATAATAATAATAATAATAAAAAGGCATAAAAGAAAGCACCCGGTACGCCATTCCCCCCACAAAAGGTATAGATTCCACAAAGTCGGCAGCTTATTTATGGAGATGCCTTGATACTCATCGTAGTTTGATGAAGGAGGTAAAACTGAGATAACTGAGATTCATTTTACATCTCGCATGATCTTAGTGACAGGTGGAGTGTAAATGGAACAAATTATTCAGTATCTCGGGAATATCACATGAATGTAATAACGGTAATGATTGATTAACAGGATTGTACTAGACACAGCGGCGATGAAATCTTTCCTCATATTCTAAGACTCATTGTACCCTCATCAGGAATACCTTCAAAAGCCGCGGAGTACGCTAGTCGCTTTTCCGTGAGTGTTTTGCCCATTAAAGATATAGACCACTCCCTGAGCTGTCACTAGAATCTTGAAAAGCTTCTAGAAAATTTTTCGAAATTCTTTAAAAACCACAAAAATCACCCCTAAAGCAAGTCAGAAAAAGAGATAAGACCTTAAAGCATTTGAGAATCCAGCGCCTTGTAGCGGGGGAGTACACGAGAAACAGTGACTGTTCCTCGAAACCCCCGCCTTTAAAAAGATATCACAGAACTGGGGGTGAGGGAGTCTTACTATTTGCAGGGAGCGAGGCAAGGTAAATATACAACACGTGGTAGTGATTGTCCCCCGGGCCTGGGTGTTGCCGCGAACGTTGCTGCTCCTTTACTTAACAATGCTTCGATGTTAATGGAGAAGGAATCGGATCCGCGCTTACGTTTTCCTCGAGCCTGTTGTTCATTTCATATTATAATTCCTCGGGTGGAAAGAATACCGAGAGAGAGAGAGAGAGAGAGAGAGAGAGAGAGAGAGAGAGAGAGAGAGAGAGAGAGAGAGAGAGAGAGAGAGAACCTGGAAGGGGGAATGGGAGGCGAGGATGGAGACCAAGGGAAAGAAATGAGAGGAAAGGGAAGGTGAGAAGACAGCGAGGAAGGGAAGAAGACAAAAGTGAGAAAGGGAGAGTGAGAGAGAAATAGAGGAAAGATAGAAGATGATGGAGCGTAAAGGAAAAAAAAGGAAAGGAGAGGAAAGGTGAGGAGACAGTGATAAAGAGAAAGACAGAGGAGAAGAGAAAGAAATAAGAGAGAGAGAGAGAGAGAGAGAGAGAGAGAGAGAGAGAGAGAGAGAGAGAGAGAGAGAGAGAGAGAGAGAGAGAGAGAGAAATGGAAAGAAAGGATGGAAAGCAAAGGAAATAAAGGAGGAGAGACAAGGTGAAAATATAGTGAGGAGGGGAAGGATAGAAGTGGGAGAAAGGGAGAAGGAGAAGGAGGATACGGAAAATGAATGGGAGGAGAGGAAGTAGTGAAAAAAAAAGAGAAGAGGGGAAAGGGAAGAAACGGAGAGGAAAGAGAAAAAGAGGAGGGAAGATATATGAGGAAAGAGAGAAGGGGATGTGAATAGAAGAGGAAAGGGAGGAAGGAGAGAACAAATGAAGGTGAGAAAGGAGGAAAGAATATGGATGAGTAGGAGAGAGAGAGAGAGAGAGAGAGAGAGAGAGAGAGAGAGAGAGAGAGAGAGAGAGAGAGAGAGAGAGAGAGAGAGACATAAGAAAAATACGAGAAGGAGAGGAAAATATGAGCCAAGAGAAAGCTAGGAGGAGGTAATAGGGAAGTAGAAAGGGAAGAAGGGAAGAAAAGAGGAAACGAATATAAAGGAAAGAGCGGTACCATAAAAAAAAAATAAGGAAAGGAATGGGCGAGGGAAAATGGTAGGAAAGGACACTTGATAGATTAACTGATTCATTGATTGGTTAATTTTAATACACCGTAACAAAGTGAAAGAAGAGAAAAGGAAGAACGAGAAAATAGAAGAGAGAGAGAAGAGGAAGAAAGCAGAGAAAAGAGAGGAAAGAACTAGTGTTAAGGAAAAAAATCCATTTCGCTGTTGGTGTGAAAGGGATCGTAAAGACAGCTGGCCTTCTGGAAAACAATATCCGCTGCCTTATGAGCGGGGAGAACGTGTCGCTGCCCAGCCTGGCGTGCCGAGGGGTGCCCTGGCTCTCCGCCTCCCGCCTCGCACTGCTTCTTTCATGTCCACGTTTAGGCTTTCAATCCCAAACTGAAAACATGATGGCTGATTTTTTATTGTTGCTCAGTGAATAAGGAAACGTGATTAATAATTTACTGTATTCCAGAACCTGTGAGGCGCTGTTCTTTACAAAATATCCAAACAGACAGTTGGATCCTTATGATATTTTGACAGTGCATTCCCAAATGTGTTTAATTGAGGAGTTTACTCTTGGCAGTGAAGACGAAGCTGGCAAGAGCAGAGAAGACATTCTGACAGGGAAGGTTTTACATGACGTAGCAATGACGTAAATGAGATACGGGCTAGGAGAAAGGAAAGGAGGGAAGAGAGGCACCTAAGCGAAGGTGCCTCTGGCGTTTTGCCTCTGCTAGTTGGGGGGACCTGAGGAGGTATTTTGCTGATTTTCCTTGGAATGACTGCTGCTTCCGTGTCAGAGACCCGTCTTTGTGTGCTGAGCGCATAACAGAGGTGATAGTGTCTGGCATGGAGGCATACATTCCTCACTCTTTTTCTCGTCCTAAACCTTCTAAACCTTGGTTTAACACAGCTTGTTCTCGTGCTATACATGATAGAGAGGTGGCCCACAAAAGGTACTTAAGCCTTCCATCACCAGAATCTCATGCACTTTATATTTCTGCCCGGAACCATGCCAAGTCTGTCAAAACCTTTCAAGATCTAACTCCCCTCGTGATTTCTGGCATCTAGCCAAAAATATCTCTAATAACTTTGCTTCTTCTTCTTTCCCTCCTCTACTACAACCAGATGGCACCACTGCTATCGCATCTATTTCTAAAGCTGAACTCTTTCCTCAAACCTTTGCTAAAAACTCTACCTAGGACGATTCTGGGCTTGTTCCTCCCTCTCCTCCACCCTCTGACTACTTCATGCTACCTATTAAAATTCTTCGCAATGATGTTTTCCATGCCCTCGCTGGCCTAAACCCTCGGAAGGCTTATGGACCTGATGGGGTCCCTCCTATTGTTCTCCGAAACTGTGCCTCCGTGCTTGCACCTTGCCTAGTCAAACTCTTTCAGCTCTGTCAACATCTACCTTTCCTTCTTGCTGGAAGTTTGCCTACATTCAACCTGTTCCTAAAAAGGGTGACCGTTCTAATCCCTCAAACTACCGTCCTATTGCTTTAATTTCCTGCCTATCTAAAGTTTTTTAATCTATCCTCAACAGAAAGATTCTTAAACATCTATCACTTAACAACCTTCTATCTGATCGCCAGTATGGGTTCCGTCAAGGCCGCTCTACTGGTGATCTTCTGGCTTTCCTTACTGAGTCTTGGTCATCCTCTTTTAGAGATTTTGGTGAAACTTTTGCTGTTGCCTTGGACATATCAAAAGCTTTTGATAGAGTCTGGCACAAAGCTTTGATTTCCAAACTACCCTCCTACGGTTTCTATCCTTCTCTCTGTAACTTCATCTCAAGTTTCCTTTCTGACCGTTCTATTGCTGCTGTGGTAGACGGTCACTGTTCTTCTCCTAAATCTATTAACAGTGGTGTTCCTCAGGGTTCTGTCCTGTCACCCAATCTCTTCTTATTATTCATTAATGATCTTCTAAACCAAACTTCTTGTCCTATCCACTCCTACGCTGATGATACCACCCTGCACTTTTCCACGTCTTTTCATAGACGCCCAACCCTTCAGGAGGTAAACATTTCACGCAGGGAAGCCACAGAACACCTGACTTCCGATCTTTCTAAAATTTCTGATTGGGGCAGAGCAAACTTAGTATTGTTGAATGCCTCAAAAACTCAATTCCTCCATCTATCAACTCGAAACAAACTTCCACACAACTATCCTCTCTTCTTCGATGACACTCAACTGTCCCCCTCTTCTACACTGAACATCCTCGGTCTGTTCTTTACTTATAATCTGAACTGGAAACTTCACATCTCATCTCTATCTAAAACAGCTTCTATGAAGTTAGGTGTTCTGAGACGTCTCCGCCAGTTTTTCTCACCCCCCCCAGCTGCTAACTCTGTACAAGGGCCTTATCCGTCCATGTATGGAGTATGCTTCACATGTCTGGGGGGGTTCCACTCATATTGCTCTTCTAGACAGGGTGGAATCAAAAGCTTTTCGTCTCATCAACTCCTCTCCTCTAACTGACTGTCTTCAGCCTCTCTCTCACCGCCGCAATGTTGCATATGTAGCTGTCTTCTACCGCTATTTTCATGCTAACTGCTCTTCTGATCTTGCTAACTGCATGCCTCCCCTCCTTCCGCGGCCTCGCTGCACAAGACTTTCTTCTTTCTCTCACCCCTATTCTGTCCACCTCTCTAACGCATGAGTTAACCAGTATTCTCAATCATTCATCCCTTTCTCTGGTAAACTCTGGAACTCACTGCCTGCTTCTGTATTTCCACCTTCTTATGACTTGAATTCCTTCAAGAGGGAGGTTTCAAGACACTTATCCACCAATTTTTGACCACTGCTTTGACCCTTTTATGGGACTGGCATTTCAGTGGGCATTTTTTTTTTTATTAGATTTTTGTTGCCCTTGGCCAGTGTCCTTCCTACATAAAAAAAAAAAAAAGGGAGGGGAAGACGGGAGTGCAGTGAGGGAGGGGAGGGAAGGGAGGGGAAGGGAGGGGAAGACGGGAGTGGAGTGATACACGGTGCAACTGCGTCACGTAAAAACTTCCCCTCCGAATGTCTTCCCTGTTCTTGCCTCCTCCGCCTTCAAAGCCAAGAGCAAACTCAAATGAGTTCATAAATTCCATTGGCCTTTTAGATAAACTTTATCTGTTCGTTTTTCCTGCTTGTTACGACTTGAGCGATTTCAACACAAGTATCAAGTCAACTCCGTAACGAAATTGACGATTTTTAGTTTGGAGGGAGAGGGAGACGGAAAGTTGACCGGGCATTTCCTCCTATTGGCTGTGCCATTGTCCAGGTTCCTTGACACTTGAAAAAAAAAAAAAAAAAAAAAAAAAAAAAAAAAAAAAAAAAAAAAATATATATATATATATATATATATATATATATATATATATATATATATATATATATATATATATATATATATATATATATATATATATATATATATATATATATATATATAATAATGATGACAATAATCATGAAGTAAAGCAAACTACGTACACACACCTATAACAGTGAAGGCAAGATCGCAGGTACAAGCACAAGAACAAGACGTCAAATCGTATGATTAAAGGTCATTGGAAGCCTTACCGCTGCTGAACAGTGATGAGACACTAGAACTATGTGGCTGTGACTCTTGGAAGCTGTGGGGACCGCATTGCTGGTGTGTTTCCTGATGACTCGCTCAGACTAGGCCGAGTTTGCTGTCGTTGCTGCACCGAAGAGGACCATCTCTTGAGAACATCACTGATATTTGATCCTCTCTCATTTCTATTACAGCGCATTTAATGGCAAATTATGGACAGACTACACCAAGTTGTTTGTCGTTGCTGCTGCAGAGATCACCATCTCTTTGGATATCACAATAATGTTTAGTTTCCTCTCAAAATTCTCTCTATCACAGCGTGTTAGATGGCAAGTTTTGGACAACGCAGTAATATTCAGTGTACTCATATTTATTCCCACCGCATTGTGTCTGGCAGCAAATTTCGTCATGTAGGGAAGTCTGGCTATCATGATATCACATCTCTAATGTCTTTCTTCATCACAGCATGTCAGAGAGAAAACTTTTGGATATTACAATAATAATTCACGTTCCTATTTCAGTACGTTAGGCAGCAAATGTTGGACATCCCAGTGACAATATCTCCCTTTTCAAGTTTTTATCACTGCACGTCAGATAACAAGTTTTGGACGAAAGATCTGATAGGAGACAGGAAAATTTGGACGAAAAATCCGATAATAGGGAGATTTAGCACAACCCTTGTATTGGTGATGAAACTGAGGCACCGAGCAGATGTATTTCATTTGTCTTTCGGATTTGATTTAATTTGTCTTTCAGATTTGACTTACCTGTGCCTTGGAAACTGCGAAGACTGCATGGTATTCGTGGGGTTTGTAATTTATTGATATTCTTGATCCACACTCGTGAAAACAGATATAGTTTGCTTTGCCCTTGCGCCACGTGTATAATTATGTTAACGTAATAACATACAGGATTGAATTGAACAGTGCTGAGTCCAGTTTAAGAAGCTCGTATATTCCTTTTTTTTCCCTAACTGAATGTGGTAAGTGAAATTCATGAACCACTTCTCAGATGGCAGATATTGTTTACCCTTGCACCACATGGGTAAAAAAATCCTAATTCGATAATGTACAGTCCAGTATAAGAAGATCAGACTTTCTTCTTTCCTATTTAAGTGTGCTTATTGACATTCATGAACAGGAGCTCAGGAAGGCAAGCCAATATCGTGTGCTTTACCCTTGTACCGCTCGAAACATATCAGAATAAGATGCAACATTTACTGTGATAACGACGTGTGTAAACAACATTAAACTTTCTTTTTGGTGGGATAAGGAGTGTGTATAACAACATTCATGAGCCACACCTCAGAAGGCCAAGCCAGTGCAGTGTGCTTTACCCTTGAAAAAAGTAATAAAAGATGCAGCATTTGGTTAGATAGCTCCCAGTGTAAGAGCATTCCACTTCCTTCTTTTCCAACTTAAGAACCTTGACATTCATGAAGTTCACCTCACAAATTCAAGCAAGTATTGTATAATGTACCCTCACAACACTTGAAAATAAAGAACAAGTCGTAGCTTTCAGTGTGATAGCGTCCAATGTAAGAATATTCGACTTTTTGTCCACGTTTATTGGTGGATATATTGACAATCATGAACGCACCTCAGAAATCTAAACTTATATACAATTCTTTACCCTTGTATCATATATATATATATATATATATATATATATATATATATATATATATATATATATATATATATATATATATATATATATATATATATATATATATATATATATAGTAGAATCCCTCTTATCCGGCATCAACGGGACCGCCGACATGCCGGATACTTGAAGCATGCCGGATACTTGAATAAAAGTGAAATTATGTCCGCAATCACCACCCTACACTCACGCATCTTACCATAATAACAAAGATCAGCTGATCGCCGTGCCGCGCGTCGCCACCCGCGCTGCCACCTCACTCACCAACACACAATACTACTGTACTAACATTCTCTTTAATACTTTCCTCTTATAAATAAGTTGATGGGTTACAAAAATAAAGTACGTATAGACTTATCTGCTTTATTCAATATTAGCCAACATGTATAGCATACAATAAAAATATGAAAATGTACGAGTGTTTGTGACACTTTTTCGCTCCCCACACCATTCATTCAACACCCTCCGGGTCATCAATATCATCAGATTCTGTACTTGTTTGCCCCACTTCTTTTCCCTTACAAGCTACTTTAAAATAGTTTCTAATGTCTCCTTGTTTGCAGCTCCTTCTTCTTTGCAGCAAAAACTCATTCTCAATGCAGTGAAGGGTCATAACATCTCGGGTTGACATGTATGTGCACTGCTCAGCAAACCTGACAAAGCCAGCTATGTGTTTCGCAGCCTGTTCCCAAGTTACTTTAGGCTCATTATCATCATCATCATCATCACTATCATCACTAATTTTCTCTAAATGATCTTCTACTACAGCGTTGATAAGTTCCTCGTCTGTGAGAGTGAATGTTACGGCCTGATTTTCGTCCACGTCCACCCATTCCTGTAACGCTTCATCTGTCACTTTAAGTTGCACATTTCCCCCCATTTCCCTCAGCTCGCTCACCACCGAATTTTTCATGCCACCTACAAACCCTTCAAACTCCTCATCATCCTCATCATCACACATCATCAAAGGGTACAATTTGCGCCAACATCGCATCAATGTTTGCCTTTTAACGTCTAGCCAAGCAAGTGAAGCCATGAATATCGCATCCTTAACATTAAACTGTTTTTGGAACTCGGGGATTGTGCCGTTCTCATAATTAATCATAATTTAATCGATTTTATGAGTACACATTGTTTTTTTATTGATTTTAAGGCTCGGGGAAAAATGTGCCGGATACTTGAAGCTGCCGGATACTCGAATGCCGGATGAGAGGGATTTTACTGTATATATATATATATATATATATATATATATATATATATATATATATATATATATATATATATATATATATATATATATATATATATATATATATATATATATATATATATATATATATATATATATATATATATATATATATATATATAAAGTGAATGTTAAATCACCGATGAGTAAATTCATGAGTGAAACTAAGAAAATAATGAAAAAGAGAAGAAAAAGAAAAAACTGAGAAAAATAATGAATACAACCAACAAAGTAACGAAAAAAAAGTAAAAAAAAACTCTTTTCCATCAATAAAGAAGCCTGACCTTTAAATGTCTCCCCTGTGAGGAATAACATTGTGAGTAAAATCCAGAAAATTATAAAAAAAAGTAAAAAATAAATAAATAAATAAATAAATAAATAAATAAATAATAAAGTAAAAGAAAAAATAATAATCTCTTAACGAAAAAAACATTTAAGTGATACTCCACTCAAGAACAAGATATTGAGATGAAATCAGAAAATGATGAAAGAATGAAAAAAAAAAAAAAATTATCCCCTCACCCCCAAAAAAATAAAAAATAAAAAATAAAAAAATTGTATTGTTAATTTACGAAATGTACAACAATGTATTGAGCAACAAGTGTGTGAGAGGAACCTACAACATGCTGCTGAGAAATGAAATGTGAAAAATTACAAAAAAAGACAAGCGTAGCCATTTATGAAGAAGTTTGTTGGTGTATATATTTGTACTGTTGCAAGAAAAAAAAATAAATTAATATAAAATAAATAAATAAAATAAATAAATAAATAAATAAAGTCCTAGCATTCATGTAATCTATAATATTAGTACAATTTTATGTGATTGTTCTGTAGTAATTAATTAAAATTAATAGAACTGAAGAAAATACTACTACTACTACTAATAATAATAATAATAATAATAATAATAATGGTAATAATAATAATAATAATAATAATAATAATAATAATAATAATAATAATATCAACAACAACAACAACAACAACAACAACAACAACAATAAAAACAAACTGCCTTTACAAACAGCGCGTCTTATTGCATTTGAACACCAACATTTTGACGCGAAAAAGAACACGCTGTGAGTTGCCTTTTTCTTTGTATTCCGGGGATCATAACTGCGCGGGTGAGCACACACACACACACACACACACACACACACACACACACACACATACGGAAGGGAATCATAACTTTTGAGCGGTTAACAATGCAAATCGGATGCAAATTGTATTACTCTCTGAAGTGTGCAAAATTGTGGTCATGAAGCACGATTTCCGCTTTATTTTTCGCAAAGTGGAAGTGAAAATGAAACAAGACAAGGAGGAGGAGGACGAGGAGAAGGAAGAGGAGAGTAGTAGTAGTAGTAATAGCAGCAGCAGTAGTAGTAGTAGTAGTAGTAGCAGTAGTAGTAGTAGTAGTAGTAGCAGTAGCAGTAGTAGTAGTAGACACACTTTGGCTGTGGTACCGAGCAGACGTCCCTCACGATTACTCCTGAAAGTAGACAAAGTATGGACTCCGAGACGCTGAAAATACTTCTGAATTCTCAAAATCAAGCCCTCAGAAGTCCTCTTGATATTGTGGTGGACCAGCTTAACTCAAGAATCACCCTTAGATAAGTGACCTAAACAGAAGTATGGAATTTTCTCAAGTTGAGATATGTGACCTTGAAGCCGAGGTGAAAACCCTTCGGAAGTCTGAGAGAGAGCATAAGACCAGAATCGAAGAACTCAAGACTCGCATTGAAGACTTGGAGCAGCAAACAAATTGTCAAGAAGATTACAGCCAAAGAAATAACTTACGTATTAGTGGAGTCAAAGATTTACCTAATGGAGAAATCTGGGAGCAAACTGCCACTCAAGTCTCAGCTTTACTCCAAGACAAACTCCAACTAACACAGATAAAGGTCGGTCGTGCTCACAGAGTTGGACCGCCTGGACGCTCTGCTCCACGAACCATAGCTGCTAGGTTCAACCACTTCTGTGCCCGCGAAGCAGTGATGTGGAACGCCGGGAAGTTAAAGGGTACAGGAATATACTTCAACGAGGACCTGTGCTGTGCTTCACAGGAAATTGTCAAGAGCCAACTACACCTTTTAAAACAGGCACGAGCTGAAGGGAAAATAGCTTACTTCAGACACACAAGGCTCGTCATCAAAGAGTGAATGAGTCGACTTCCTCAGGCTGCTGGCGGTGAATCATCTGGGGTTGTTGGCATCACGTCGACCTGTGCTTCGGTTTCTGGGGACGTGGCGGCGGTGGTTGGTGCCGATAGCCCGACCCAGGCTTCTGTTTCTGGCGGCAAAGCTGCGGCAGTTGATGGTGAGACTTCACGTGTCGCTGGATACACGGCAGCATCTTCTGGTCTTTGCTGGCGACGTGCCTGCTGATGGTGAAGTGACTGCTGAAGCAGGTGGAGAGAGTGGCACTTCACAACACAAACGAAGGGACATTAGAGGACGTAAGAAGTGGGTGATTACTGTAACTTGCATTTGTCTACATACGTATACTTTAGTTTCGTAACCATAATGTATCAAAAATTACTACACTTTCAATTACCATTTTATTTCCAAAACTCATTATAACTTTTTTTTTTTAATCGTTCCTTAGGTTATCAGATGCCCCCACTGTTATTAGAAGGTAATACTGTAAGAAATGTAACTCATAGAAAATTCCCAGGTGTTCATATTGATAAAACCTTGAATTGGAACTATCAGATAAATGGTGTTTATTTCAAACAATCCAGAATGTGTGCCATACTGTACAAAGTTCACAACCAATTAACGATCTAGGCTCTTCTCAGTATTTATTACACCCTTTGTTGCATCATCTTGTGTACTGCGCATCATTGTGGGCATGCACTTGCCATTCTTTCATTACTAATTTAAAAGTTGCACAAAAAAAAAAAAATTGAGATGTATATTCAGCTTAGGAAAATTTGATTCAACTGTTAAATTCAATTCAAGATTTCTCCTTTTACTTATCTTCAACAATATTGTAAATACACAGGGAACAAAACAATGTTAATCTAGTCTGTCCATGCTATCCAGCAAGCCTCTTTAACCATAGGACCTTCCACTACGGTCCACAGTTATGGAACACTTGGCCAGGTGAAAAAATCCCTTATAATACTCAACAGTTTAAAAGGAAAATTAAAGACCATCTGTTTGATTTACAAATTTTCCAGTCACATAACTAGCTACATTTACTTGGTATATTTACCATGTTTTCGTGTTTTACTTGTAAATTGTAAATATAATGTAAGTCATAGATGATACTCAGCCATGTAAAATTTTGATGATAATAAAGTATATCTGTCAGGGAGCCTCGGCTCGACAGCTTATGTCTAACACAGCATAACCCCTGTTATCCGGTATTCAGTTATCTGAAATTCTCAAACAACTGGATTTATTTACCTTTCTATTTATTTATTTTTTCTGCGGAAAATAGATAAATAAAATAACAGGTACTCTAAAAATCAACGAACATTTGAAATTGGCGCCAGGCAAGCAGAGGGAGTGGAATGTTTTGTTTCCCCTCC
The DNA here is from genome assembly GCF_035594125.1 of Scylla paramamosain. Taxonomy (NCBI): domain Eukaryota; kingdom Metazoa; phylum Arthropoda; class Malacostraca; order Decapoda; family Portunidae; genus Scylla; species Scylla paramamosain. The sequence goes on from NC_087199.1 coordinate 4,212,822, forward strand.
ACTTGCATATACAACAAGTTGTTAGTCGAGTGTTTTTGCCGGGTATCCATACAGTTTCCTTAATAGCACGCCATGCCGAAGGTCCCAGTCAAATGTAAACGTAAACATTGGTTGTGTCAGAGCAAACATCAACATGTCGGTGTCGGAGCCTGCACTGGTTGACAGGCTTATGCTTGTGGAAGAAAACCCTGATAACCCCTTACCTTCATCTGACTAGTGATACATATCAATGAAATTAATGTTAAGAAACTAGTTTTACAAGACATATATGCAGTAGTGAATAAGGATCATTAGTGTGTATCCTGACTGTCAACACATCAGTAAGTACAATCTTTATCTATTTATTTATTCATTTTTTTTCATTTGTATAGTATTTTACTTCGGTTCTTGCTGAAAATTGAATACTTATAATAAGAGTAACTCAACCAACCGTAAAATCCAGCTATCCGGAACACACTGCCCCCCATTGGTGCCGGATGGCTGGGGTTATACTATACATATTTTCTTATGTATATATTGTGCATAATTAATGGCAAGAAACTTTCCTATTTACGCACAGAAGGAAACCATTTTTGCTCCATTCTCAATTTATATCCAGTATATTGTGATGTAGTAGGGTGAGCCACCAAACTGTCCCTTTCCACCAGGGGCTGACGGGGCAGTGTGAATGTGTGTGTGTGTGTGTGTGTGTGTGTGTGTGTGTGTGTGTGTGTGTGTGTGTGTGTGTGTGTGTGTGTGTGTGTGTGCCTTGTCTGGGCCGCCCCGCGTGCCGTACTCAGGAACTGCTATGCACCAGAGACAAGGGTGTGAGAAGGCTAGCTATCCATCTTGTCCTGCTTTTTTGTTATTTGTCAAACCAATAAGAAGCATGAGTATTCTCCCACAGGCATCCCCACATACCATACTGGCTAGGAGTTAAACAATCTGCTTCTTTCAATTCTTTTCCTTTCTTGAATGTGCATGTAAATGATTTCTGTTGTGCCTTCCATGGTGTGTAGTGTTGTGTTAAACTCTGAACTGAGAAGTATACTCTAATACTTCTGTGCCACATTTCCACTGCATTCCAGTGGAAATGTAAAAGGAAAAACTCCTCTTCTCCATCTCCTGTACTTTTCTTGTTTTTTTTCTTAGCTTTATTTCTTGGCCTTCATTCTTTTTCTCATTAAGATTCACGTCTCTCTTTAACCATACGTTCTTGTAGTCGGTATTCTTGGAAAGTGTTCCTACCTTTGTCAGGATTTCCTTTGCTGTGACCTGTGACATCATTCTCACCTTCAGTGGTCTCTGGCCTCCCTCTGTTTATTTTCCAATCCTATGTACTTCCTCTATTTCCTCCCGGACTGCTCTAATGATTTTTCCTGCCAACTCTTTTCTTCCCTCTCCCTTGCATATCTTGCTGGATTCTTTTTCTCTTGAAGGTCAAACATGATAACATATTTCTTCTTTTCCAGTGTGTCCCTCATCATAGCTTCTTTCTCCTCAATTACTTTGACTACTGTGTCTTTTGTCTCCTCCTCTATTTGATTGTGAACTAATTCGATGAAACTCACCTCTTTGTTTGCCTTCTTCCAGGCATCTCTCAGTTCATTTAATTTGCTTTCATCCACAGTTCCTTCAGATTTCTTTTCAGCTTTTCCCTGAGTCGTCTTAGTCAAGTATTCACATTTCTCTCTCAGGAGGTTATTCTTGACCTCCAGCTGGGGAAATTTAGCCTCAAAGTCCTTTCTCATAAGTTTGATCTCATTCATGAGCATTTCCAATTTCTCTTTAACTCTAAGACCATGTGTGTGTGTATGTGTGTGTGTGTGTGTGTGTGTGTGTGTGTGTGTGTGTGTGTGTGTGTGTGTGTGTGTGTGTGTGTGTGTGTGTGCAAAAACTATATCCAAATTTCATGAAAATTATGAAATTTGGGTATACTATGAAAACTAGGACATTGCAAGCCTGACTGAGTGGCGCAAGAAGTGTGTGGCATAACACCTCAGTGACAGTGAGCCCACCACTGCCACACTACACAGCTCCACCACGGCTTTCAGGACTGTACTCTCAAACACTTCCACACCACACCTTCACTACTTTTAAAAGGCTCTTGTTGAAGTGACGCAGGCTTCTAAGGGTGTTTTTACATTTCTAGTGGCAGATTAACAACATTTTTACCTTATTATCAGAAAAAAATATTCCT
>NC_087199.1:4220000-4240000 GCF_035594125.1 Scylla paramamosain
CCTCACTTCTCCTAACCTGACTCTTCACCTCACTTCACCTAACCTGACTCTTCTCACTTTAACCTAATTCTTCTTCTTACCTGATTCTCGAGGGTCCTGACAAGGTGATTCAGGCACAGGCTTCCCTGACTCCTGGTCCACGCCCACCAGCGCTGTGTGGCGACAAACCACACCACTCGCCACACTCAGCGCCACCATGTCCTCTGCCACGCCTTCTGCAAAGCAATCGTCATATGGGTGAGGAGGGAAGGGCACACGCCTCCTTGCATATAGAGGGCCATCTGTGCTCCATCAGGCAGGCCCTGAAGACGCTGGTGAGAGGACCTGACAGCTCACTGGCGCAGCGTTTGAGGAGCCGCGGGCTGATGTCGTCCGGGCCGGTGGCTTTGTTCTCTACTTCCCTCATTAGCCGCTCCACCTGTTCACGTGTCACCTGAACATCGGCGACGGTGTGGTCTGTTTCCTGAGGGAGGTGAGGTGGACGTCTACCCGGATCAGTGACTGACATCTTCTCTGCGAAAAACTCAGCGAGTAGAGAAGCCTTGTCCTCACTGCTGGTGGCTGTTGTCCCGTCCAGCCTTGTTAGTGGAGGAACAGTGTCGCGGCGGCCTGTTCCTTACTGCTCCTTGACAAGCCTCCACCAGGTCTTGTGGCCAACCCCTGAGCCACAGAGCTTTCGCCTTATGTCCTCTCGCTGCTGCCGTCTCGCCCACCTGCAGGTAGCTGTCACCCGTCTACAAACCACACGATGTTGGGCCCAGTTGTAGTGTGTTGGACGACGTTTGTACCTCACCCAGGCTTCGTGTTTAGCCTCAGCGGCCGCTCTGCATCGGTAACCAAACCAAGCAGGGTCACTAGGCCTAACGAGGTACCTTCTGCTGGGGACGTGTTGCTGCTGGAGGGCAAGGAGCTTGGTGGTGAGGGCACGGGCCTTTTCCTCCGCGTTGCCTATCAGTAGGGCGTCCCAGTCCAAGCGAACGATGTCGTGTCTCAGGGATGCCCAGTCAGCCTGCTCCCACAGCCAGATAGTGCGCGGGGCGGCGGCCTCCCTCGCTATATCCAGCTTGACGCGTGCCAGCACGGCGTGGTGGTCGGAGGTGCCCACCGTCCCCAGTTGATGGCAGACGATGCTGGAGTCAGGGAGATCTGTTAGCACAGGGTCCAGCGACCCTCCCTTCTCATGTGTAGGGAAGGACATGTGGTTCGTCAGACCCTGCACCATCAGGAGGCTGTTAAAGGCATCCTGCTCCAGGTGGAAGTTTAGATCCCCCAGAATCATGACGTAGGAACACTTGTGCCGCTGTAGCATAGTGTCCAGCGCTGAACGTCCTTGCCTTGGGGGACGGTACATGACACACAGGAGGAGTCCTGTGCTGTCATTTATCACCACTCTGAAGAACAGCGCCTCCATTCCTTCAGGCAGCACAACGTCAATTTTTTGAGTTTGGAGGCCGTGTTTGAAGCAGGCAGCCACGCCTCCGCCCACTCTATGCTCATGGTCCTTCCTCACCCACTTTGTGTAGCCCGGGATGTTGCCAAACGTCGGCTCCACCTCACCACTGAGCCACGTTTCCGTGACGGCAACAATGTCCGCGTTGTGTCGGAGGACAAAGTTGAGGGTGAGGTCACCAAGGTTGGTGCGAAGACCCCTCACGTTCGCCGACACAACAGTCAGGTGTCGGCTGAGGTGGCCAGTCTTTTGTTTTTCCTTGGCGCTGGTTTGACTTAGGGCTACCTTGGCAGGGGGAGGCGCGTTACTGCCCACCCTGCCACATGAGTGGGCTCCAGTCATGGGTTGTGGTTGCCATGATGGTGGGCAGGGGTGGAGAGGGGAGTCTCGAAAGGGCAGCTGAGGTTGAAGATTTAACTCTTTTCTCCATCCTTCTGTCAGGACCCTTCTGAGAATCGTTTCCTGCCTTATATCAGCAGTGCGGCTGTAACACACCTCGGATGTGTGTCCGAGGCGGGAGCAGTAGTCGCAGCGTGGTCTGTCTCCACCTCTGACGACCCTTTGGGATCTAAGATGATGTGGGTGGGGCTGGGGTGCGGGAGGGTTGGGTCGCGCGCCTGGTGTGGCGGAGTGAGGTCCTAATCGCTGCTGACCTCCTTTCTTCCTCCTCTTGTTGCTGCTGCTCTTGTTGTTGTTGTTTCTGTCATAGTTGTTGCTGCTGATACTGCTCCTGTTGTTACTGCCGTTGCTGCTGCTGCTCCTCCTGTTGTTGTTGTTGTTGTTGTTGTTGGTGGTGGTGGTGGTGGTGGTGGTGTTGGTGGCGGCAGCGGTGGAGTCAGTGTCGGTGTCGGCGGGTGCTGATGCTGCTGCGGCGACTGTGGTGGCGGTGGCGGTGGCAGCAGCGGTAGCTGTATTTGTGGTGGGGTCTGCTTCTACTGCCGCGTGTCTAAGAGGTCTGGGCTTCCCTGATCTCCACCACTGCCTCCAGCGGTCCGAGGAAGCACACGCGTTTTCCCAAGTTCTGGCGATCGAGAGAGGGGTGGCTGTTGTCGCCACGGAGCAGGTGGCGGTCTTCTCCTCATTCTCCCTTGCATCAGTAAGAGCATCTATAAGCCCTAATAGGTCCATCAATTGTGCCTTTTTGTTAATTATCCAGTCTCTCTGTAGACGGAGGGACTGAATCACATTTCTATCTTTCATTACCTATTTTTGTAGCTGGATAACAGTGGTGACGAGCTCGTCTTTCTCCAGCTGCAACAGGTGTTGCCTCGCGTCATCATCCACCCCATCGTGTAGAGGTGTGGATGGAAGGTCCACTCCAGGGTTTTCACTAATGTAGACCACTTCATCCGCTAAATTAGCTTCATGACGTAGCTGCTGAGTGTCCTTACAAGTGTAGGTCTCTCTGTCACCTAGGCAAGCTGTGTGGCACACGTTAGGACATTCGTTACTGCCCTCACAACTCACGTAGGGGGCTGATTTGGTAGCCGCCCTACCACACACGGCACACCATCGCCGAGGACAATATCCCGGGAGATCACGCCTCTTGATGAGCCTGTGTTCCGCCATTTCACGTAGAGATGGAGATAAAAAAAAATACAGTGATTTGCGTTACTGAAGAACTGATTTGAATGCGCAGAGCACACTGAAGACACGTACGTCCTCCACGGCGGTGACCTGACCTCTCTCTCTCTCTCTCTCTCTCTCTCTCTCTCTCTCTCTCTCTCTCTCTCTCTCTCTCTCTCTCTCTCTCTCTCTCTCTCTCTCTCTCCATGACTGTTTTCCAAAGCAACAGAGATGATTAGTCAGGTTCTCAAGAAAGTTTCTCCTGTTAATAACGAAGAAATCTTGTTAATCTGTCATGAAAACCATAAAAACATCCCTAAAAGCCTGTGTCACTTCACCACAATTATTTTTCAAGTCAAAGAGATGATTTGCCACGTTCTCAAGAGTGTTTCTCCTGTTAATAAAAAAGAAATCTTGTCAATCTGTCACTAGAACTGTAAAAACACCCATAAAAACCTGTGCAACTTCAACTAGAGCCTTTTGAAAGCAGTGGAGGTGTGGTGTGCCCGTGTTTCAGAATGTGAAACCCAGTGTGACAAGAGACAATGAAAGACAGCATAACATCAATGCCAATAACAACAAATACTAACATTGCTGCTTCAAGAGACAGTGTAACATTAACACCATACATAATACAAGTGCCAGTGGTGGTGTCGTCAGTTAAGTGAGACAAGAGACAATGAATGGCAGTGTAGCATCAGCGCCAACAAAGACAAGTGCCATAGTGCCAGTGCCTCACCCTCCTCGTCGAGCTGCCACTGCAGGATCTGGGAGCGCGCCGCCAGCCTGTGGATGGACTTGGCCTCGTCGTGCACCACAGTTAAATGTTTCCCCTCCATTGTGTTCAGGATGGGACTGGCGCCAAGCTGACCTCGCACTGTGATCTTCTTGACCTGGTGGGGGTCAGGGAGAGGGATGGTCATATGTGTGTGTGTGTGTGTGTGTGTGTGTGTGTGTGTGTGTGTGTGTGTGTGTGTGTGTGTGTGTGTGTCACTTGACAATGTTACTTGGCTAGTTTTAAAGATTATACTTCTTGATAATTTACTTTTATATTTCAAATCACTACCTCAATAAGACTGTGCTTGCATCTACTAGGTTATGTTAGGTGAGGTAAAGTTATGTTATGTTAGGTTATATCATGTTATGTTAAGTGAGGTTGTCATTCTAGTTAGTTGAAGTTTATGTTACATAATGTTATACTATGCCAGGTGAGCTAAGGTTATATTATGTTATGCTAGGTTAGATTAGATTATGTGAGATGATATTATGTTAAGCTAGGTGAAGTTATAACATGCTAGGTGAGGTGAGGTGATGCGTGGTCAGACCAGACCAGGCCAGATCATGGCGGGCCACTCACCTGCGTGGCGGGGGGCACCCTGGCGTAGAGGATGAGGTGCTGGCCGCCGAAGATGACGGGGGGCACCTTGGGTACTAGCGTCACCCTGCAGGCCGGCTCCACCTCACAGGCCACAGTCACCTCCTGAATGTTTTCCTGCACCATGGAGGTCACCAGGCCCATCACCTGAAACACAACACTGCCTCTCTCCACCACCAGGCCCACCACCTCAAACACAACACTGTGCCAGCAGGCAGACACAGACACACATACATACACATTACGAGTTTGACTCAATCTTGTAAAAATACAATTAAGTAAGAACAGTCAGGTAAGCACACACACACACACACACACACACACACACACACACACACACACACACACACACACACACACACACCTTTTGCTGCAGCGGTCCTTGCTGTACGACCATCTCTGACCTCCCACGCCCTGCCCTGGCTGCCCCACACACCAGAGCAGTGGATGCCCCATGTCCGATGCCCACAGAGAACAGCCTTGTCTCATGTGCGTGGCGCCCCACCAACTTTCTCACCTGATCCACATTGCTGACCTCCCCGTCCGTGATGAGCAAGATCTGTGGGCAGGAAAAAAATTGAGCTAATCCTGCCTCACTTTACTTCATTTTATCTTGCCCAGCCCTCTCTCCATTCATAATAAGCAGAATCTGGTGGCCAGGACATGGTGATGAGGCTGCCTTGCCTGACATGACCTGACCACCTCACACAACCCGTCCTCTGTGCATGATCAGGTGAGATTGCATGATCTCACCTGACCCAACCCCTTCTCTGTCCAAGGCCAGCAAAATGAGAATGTTGTGTCAGTTGAGGTGAGTCAGTGGCCTGAAATTTAACTGTGGCAGACAGAAAGCTTAGAGAGAGAGAGAGAGAGAGAGAGAGAGAGAGAGAGAGAGAGAGAGAGAGAGAGAGAGAGAGAGAGAGAGAGAGAGAGAGAGAGAGAGAGAGAGAGAGAGAGAGAAGCCCCATAAATAAACAAAACAAACAAAACCGTTGGCTCTCCCCACCTGTCGTGAGTAGCCAGGTGTGGGTGGCTTGTCATAGATGTCCTTGAGTGGCGCCAGGATCTCTGTGCCCCCCATATCGGCTTTCATCGCAGCCTGCAGCTGGCATGCCTCACGCAGCGTTGTCTCTGAGTACACACGACTCCCCCTGCAACAGTCACACCACAAGGATTACAGTAAGCACACACACACACACACACACACACACACACACACACACACACACACACACACACACACACACAGAGAGAGAGAGAGAAGACAATAGGCATCTGCTGAAATAATAATTACTCCCAGTGAGGTCTAAAGCATTGGATCAGGGGGTGCTGTGAACTTATCATTAAACCCAGCTGTGACCTTATTAAACATTTCCCTTTGTGTCTCACAACACAAGGGGGCAGTCACAGCCTGCCCTCTAAAGACAACTCTCTTCCTCCACACAAAACTACAAGCACCTAATAACACGCACACCCTTCACTCGAAAATTCAAAAATTATCATGACTCCTACACCAGCCTCTGAGTCCCCATCTGGGGAGGGGACCTCAAATGTCCCCAAGTCGGACTGCTCTTATGATAACGACCCTAAGTGTCTTGACACCCCCGTCAATTTTTTCTTCATTAACTTCTGCAATATTCGCTGTCTAAGATCTAATTTTCAATCTGTAGAACACCACCTCTCCTCTTCTAAACTCCATCTTCTTTTCCTCACTGAAACTCATGTGTCTGAGGCAACTGACAGTAGCCCCTTTTCTGCTCCCTCCTAATTTCTCTGTCCTACTCTCGTGCCCACGCTCTTGAAACTTCAGAGTTTTCCACCATCTGGCTACGACTACAGAGTCACTCTCAAACTAAATTTATCTGTGCTGTGTACCTCTCACCTAACTCCTCTGACTACAAGAAATTCTTTGACTACTTAACTTCCAAAGTGGAGCACATTCTGACTCTCTTCCCTTTTGCAGAGATCTCCATACTTGGAGACTTTAATGTTCACCACCAGCTTTGGCTTTCCTCTCCCTTCATTGACCATACTGGAATTAGCTTTCAACTTTGCTATCCTCCACGACCTAGAGCAATAGGTGAGACACCCTACTCGTCTTCCTGACTGTCTTGGAGATACGGCCAACATTCTTGACCTTTTCCTGACCTCTAATCCTACCTATGCTGTCACCCTCTCTTCTCTGTTGGGCTCCTCAGATCACAACCTCATATCTGTATCTTGTCCTATTGCTCCAATCCCTCCTCAGGATCCCCCTAAGTGAAGGTGCCTCTAGTATTTTGCCTCTGCTAATTGGGGGAACCTGAGGAGGTATTTTGCTGATTTTCCTTGGAATGACTACTGCTTCCGTGTCAGAGATCCGTCTTTGTGTGCTGAGCGCATAACAGAGGTGATGGTGTCTGGCATGGAGGTGTACATTCCTCACTCTTTTTCTCGATCTAAACCTTCCAAAGCTTGGTTTAACACAGCTTGTTCTCGTGCTATACATGATAGAGAGGTGGCCCACAGAAGATACTTAAGCAATCACTAGAATCTCATGCACTTTATATTTCTGCTCAGAACCATGCCAAGTCTGTTCTTCAACTAGCCAAAAACTCCTTCACTGATAGAAAGTGTCAAAAACTTTCAAGATCTAACTCCTCTTGTGATGTCTGGTATCTAGCTAAAAATGTCTCCAATAACTTTGCTTCTTCTTCTTTCTTTCCTTTATTTCATCCAGATGGCATTACTGCTATCACATCTATGTCGAAAGCTGAACTCTTCGTTCAAACCTTTGCTAAAAACTCTATCTTGGACGATTCAGGGGTTGTTCCTCCCTCTCCTCCACCCTCTGACTACTTCATGCTACCTATTGAAATTCTTCGCAATAATGTTTTCCATGCCCTCGGAAGGCTTATGGACCTGATGGGGTCCCTTCTATTGTTCTCTGAAACTGTGCCTCCGTGCTTGCATCTTGCCTAGTCAAACTCTTTTAACTCTGTCTGTCAACATCTACTTTTCCTTCTTGCTGGAAGTTTGCCTACATTCAGCCTGTTACTAAAAAGGGTGACCGTTCTAATCCCTCAAACTACCGTCCTATTGCTTTAATTTCCTGCCTATCTAAGTTTTTGAATCTTTCCTCAACAGGAAGATTCTTAAACATCTATCACTTCACAACTTCCATCTGATTGTCAGTATGGATTCCGTCAAGGCCGCTCTACTGGTGATCTTCTGACTTTCCTTACTGAGTCTTGGTCATCCTCTTTTAGAGATTTTGGTGAAACTTTTGCTGTTGAATTAAGCATATCTAAAGCTTTTGATAGAGTCTGGCACAAAGCTTTGATTTCCAAACTACCCTCCTATGGCTTCTATCTTTCTCTCTGTTGCTTCATCTCGAGTTTCCTTTCTGACTGTTCTATTGTTGCTGTAGTAGACAGTCACTGTTTTAATTTTATTAACAGTGCTGTTCCTCAGGGTTCTGTCCTGTCACCCACTCTCTTCCTATTATTCATCAATGATCTAAACCAAACACTCCTACGCTGATGGTACCACCCTGCACTTATTCCACGTCTTTTCATAGACATCCAACCCTACAGGAAGTAAACCTTTCACGTAGGGAAGCCACAGACCGCATGACTTTTGATCTCTCAAAAATTTCTGATTGGGGCAGAGCAAACTTAGTATTGTTCTATGTCTCAAAAACTCAATGCTTTCATCTATCAACTCGACACAACCTTCCAGACAACTATCCCCTCTTTTTCAGTGACACTCAACTGTGCCCCTCTTCTACACTGAACATCCTCGATCTGTCCTTTACTTATAATCTGAACCGGAATATTGACATCTCATTTCTAGCTAAAACAGCTTCTAAGAATTTAGGTGTTCTGAGATGTCTCCACCAGTTTTTCTCACCCCCCCCCCCATCTGCTAACTCTGTACAATGGCCTTATCCATCCATGTATAGGATATGCTTCACATGCCTGAGGGGGGTTCTACTCATACTGCTCTTCTAGACAGGGTGGAATCAAAAGCTTTTCGTCTCATCAACTTCTCTCCTCTAACTGACTGTCTTCAGCCTCTCTTTCTCATCGCCACAGTGTTACATCTCTAGCTGTCTTCTACCCTAATTTCATGCTAACTGCTCTTCTGATCTTGCTAACTGCATGCCTCCCCTCCTCCCGCGGCCTCGTTGCACAAGACTTTCTTCTTTCTCTCATCCCTATTCTGTCCACCTCTCTAATGCAAGAGTTAACCAGTATTCTCAATCATTCATCACTTTCTCTGGTAAACTCTGGAACTCCCTGCCTGCTTCTGTATTTCCACCTTCCTATGACGTGAATTCCTTCAAGAGGGAGGTTTCAAGACACTTATCCTTCAATTTTTGACTACCGCTTTGGACCCTTTTATGGGACTGACATTTCATAAAAAAAAAAAAAAACGCACACAGACACACAAGCTTGACTCAATTCTGTGTATGTGTTAAGATGGACGTAGGTAAAAGAGGAGGAGGAATACAAAGGAATGAACAGACAGCAACAGCCCTACTGGGCCTAACGAGGCTGTCTGTGTGTCTATTCTACCACTACCACTACAGATTCTAAGACTTAGAGGCTGGAGGACACTAGGGTTCAAGGAAGGAAAACAAGAGAGCATAGGGAGAAGGAAAGGCTAAGATGTGATAGGAAAGGATGAAAGAGAAATTATACTATTCACTACAGTAACAAAAAAAAAAAAAGCACGCAAAGTACATTATATGAGGGATTGATGCGAGGTGATTGTCCAACCTTTGTTTAAAAGTTTCTATTGTAATACTATCGACAATATGTGCTGGGAGAGAGTTCCAGACATTTATAATTATATTGAAGAAATAATACTTAGCCTCGTCTGATCTGAAACGCTTACCTATAATCTTGTAGCCATTATTTCGAGTGGTGTTGGAACTGTCAATGATGAGACTTGTTTACATTTACGTTATCAAAGCCCCGACACATTTTAAACAGTTCAATTAAGTCTCCTCGCATTCGCCGTTTCTCTAAACTGAACAAGTTGAGTTCCCTCAAGCGCTCCTCATAAGGCTTGTTCCGCAGTCGTGGGATCAACTTGCTAACTCTTCTTTGGACTCTCTCCAGCTTGTCTATATCTTTCCTGTAATGGAGTGACCAGAACTGGACGCAGTACTCAAGTAGAGGTCGGACAAGTGTATTAGACAATGTGAGAATTACCCCTTCTGATCTGAATTCGAAAGTTCTACCAATAAACCCAACCAATTTATTTGCTGTTTTAACTACTTCCGAGCAGTGTTTACTTGACTTGAGGTCTGAGGTAAATATAACGCCCAGGTTCTTTTCCTCATTAATCTTGAGAAGCTCGGTACCGTTCATTAAGTAATTAGTGTGATCGTTATTACTACCAATGTGCAACACTTTACATTGAAGCTCATCTGCCACTTGTCTGACCAAGTGGCTAAGTGGTCAAGATCAGATTGTAATTTTCTTTTATCCTCTGACGTGACTACTTCATTCATTATTTTTGTATCATCAGCGAACTTAGATACTTTACAGGTGAGGCCCTCATTGATATCATTAACGTAAATAAGGAAAAGAACAGGGCCGAGCACAGATCCCTGTGGTACACCACTTAAAACTTCTCGCCAGTTTGAAAATTTACCATTTAAAACAACGCGCTGTTTTCTCTCAGACAGCCAGTCTTCAAGCCAATGGAGAAGTTTTCCATTTATACCATGTGACTTCAATTTAGCTAGTAGCCGCTTATGGGGAACTTTGTCAAAAGCTTTTTGAAAATCTAGATACACTATATCTACTGCCTTTGTTTCGTCGTACATGGTGAAAACATCATAAAAGAAATCAAGCAGATTAGTTAGACAAGAACGTCTGTTTCGGAAGCCATGCTGCGAGTCACTGATTAAATCATTTTCCTCTAGAAAGTTCACTAAATTATTGCATTAGTTTACTACAGATGTAAGGATGATAGGTCTATAGTTACTTGGAAGTGAATTATCGCCTTTCTTTTCTATGGGGGTAACTTAAGCTAACTTCCAATCCTTGGGAACCTTACCGCAGTTAAATGATTTGGTGAAAAGCAATGAAAGGGGCTTACAAATTTGAAATTTAGTTTCTTTCAAGACACGTGGTGCAATACCGTCTGGGCAGGGGGCTTTGTCAGTTTTCATTTTATCAATTACTTCGATTATTTCGTCTTCATGAAAAACGCAGACACTTAAGGCAGCATGTTGTGGAGCATAAGGAGTGGTTCGGGGATTATGTGAGTATTTTCCTTTGTAAAAATTGAAGCAAAATAATCATTCAGTGTGTCCGCGATCTGAGTTTCTTCGGTGACAAAATTACCGTTATCTAGTGTAATTTGGTTAATGTGAGATGTAATGACTTTTTTATTTCGAACATAACTGTAAAATTCTTTGGGATTGGATTTAGCAATGCTTGCAATGTACATTTCTAGATTTTTCTTACTCTGTCTAATGAGCTTTTTTGATTCGCGTCGGAGTCTGTCATATCCTAGTTTATCTGCCTTATTCTGAGAGGACAAATATTTACGGTAGGCACGATTTTTCTGCAGTAGTTGTGACTCAGTGTTGTTTGTCCACCATTTAGGTTTGTTTCTCTTGCATGGACGTCTTTTACGCATAGGGATACATGTCTTCACAGCATCTTCTAAAATGTACTTAAATTTCGCCCATGATTCTTCAATGTTACTTTCGCCAAGTTCAGCGTTCCAATCTGCGACAGAAAGAATTGACCTGAGTCTCTTGTAGTCTCCTTTTTTGTATATGAAAACTTCTTCGTTGCTAACAATGTCTTTATATGCTTGAAGGTTGATGTTAAAGGAGACAATCTTGTGGTCACTTGCACTAAATTCAGGACCAATATTAACGTTAGATATGAAGTCATCGTTTGTTGAAAGAACAAGATCTAATATGTTGTCACCTCGTGTGGGTCCTTGAACGTGTTGCTTTAGGGGAACATTGTAATAAATTATTATACAAGTCGTGACCAGAATGAGAGTTAAGTGGATTTCCCCATGAGCTAACAGGTGGACTGAAGTCTCCACAGATGACTGTATCAAAAGTGTTACTTATTTCAGTAATTTGATCTTGTAAATTCTTATCAGAGGAAACATTGTGAACCGGAGGCCTATAAATAAGACCTATAGCAGTTTTCTTAGAACGTACTCTTAAATGCAAGAAGACTGAACCTATATTGTTAATCTTTTCGGTTTTTAGTATGGTTGGCTGAAGACTGGCTTTCACATACAGCAATACACCGCCACCTATCCTGTCTTTTCTTTCACTGCTGAACATTTCATAACCTGGCTAATTGTATTCTGCAAGAAAGTCTCTGTTCGCAGAGTTCAGCCAAGATTCAATAATACCAATAATGTGGTAGTTTTCTACAGCTGCCAGGGTTTCTAAATCTGAAAATTTATTTCTAAGGCTGCGAGCGTTGATTAGGCAAGCTTTTATAGTGTTGCACATTGAGGTTGTGTTGTGCGAGGAGTCTACTAAGAGTCTGGGGCTACACGATCTTGCTGGTCTTTTTTTGGTCTGAAAATAGAAACTTTATTACAAAGGAGTCTACCAAGTCATGCTGCTCCAATTCCATTTAGGTGTAAACCATCCGGCTGAAATAGAGAAGGTTTATTGTAAAAGTTGTCCCAAAGATTAACAAAGTCTACACCTTCCTCTGTGCAAAGAGAACGGAGACGACTGTTAGTGCTGAAGGCTCTGTTGTAGAAGACAGCCGGTGCCCTGGTCCGGGGGAGGATACCTGAAACAATAGTGTTATTGGATTTAGTTTTGAGGCGCTGTATCATCCTCTTCAACTTTTCCATGAGCTCTTCAGACCTTGTGTTTTCGACATCATTTGTACCTGCGTGAATAATAAAGAGGGTATTATTATTAGATCCAGAGGCTGCCTCGTCACATGCTGCCGTGATGTCGTCTAAGCGTCCACCAGGCATGCATAGACGCTTACGTGTCCTACGAGCCCTGCCACAGAACTCAGAGAGCTGACCTCTGACTATTGAGTCTCCGTCCAGTCTCGTCTCTTGTGCATCTTCCTCCTCTTCAGCTAGGATCTGGTACCTGTTGTGTGTTGAGATGGGCAAAGATTTCTTAACATTAGTGGTGGTGGCACGATTACTGACTAAAGTGAATGGTGACTCTGCAAGCACAGCATGTGGGCGGGCAGGAGCCCCTGGAGTGGAGGAGGCAGGTCTGTCATGGATGGCAGGAATATCTGTGGAGGTGCAACCTGTATTAGAGACAACGAACTCTTTTAGTGTTTCAAGCTGTTGCATGACGTCCTCATACTGCTTGCACTTCTCCTCGTATTTCTCGTTGAGTCCCTCTGTCTTACTCTGGAGGTGACACAACCTGCAGGCAGAAGAATTCCGGAAATACTGAGGGGCAAACCTGCCACGACAGGCTTCGCATTGACTGAGAAGAGAAGGCATGACTGATTAATCAGAGCGCTTTGGAAGTTTCAGAAAAGATGTGACCATAAATTGAGCAAATGAAAAGTTTATGCATGGAAATCAGATACTGCTGTGTTAGATGCCTCCAACACTGGGAGTTAGCTCCCACAGGGTCTTGAGAATGCCACAAAGACCAATCGCTTGCCTAGAGTCTAGGTCACGAGTGAGACGAGGGAGACGAGTGAGACGAGTGAGACAACCCGGCGCTTGCAGCTATGAGGAGGAGGAGGAGGAGGAGGAGGAGGAGGAGGAGGAGGATGAGGAGGAGGAGGAATGGAAGTAAATTAGAAAATAGAAGATGCAAAAGATGAGACAAGATAAATATAGGAGGAAGAGGAAGAATGACCTTTCACTTAACCTAACCCAGTCTGGACCACTCACTTCTTGAAGAGCACTGAGAAGGATGAGCCGAAGCTGACAACGTTGAAGAGGCAACCCAGAGGCAGACTCTTCAGGAACAGAAGAAGTGTTGCCCGGGCACTCTCTATCTTTTGCCCATGCATGCTTCCTGTTGGTGAGGTCAGGTTAGGTTAGGTTAGCACTGCACAACTATAGTACAAACTCACTGAATCGAACTAATTTGGGGTTAATTTAAGTTAGCTTAGTACAACCTTGCTGAGTTGGACCCTTGAAAATCTCAGTAACTTCCCTCACATCCTGCTTAGCAGTTACAGTAAGGAGTCATTGTTGAACTATTACTGGAAACATGGAAACATCCTTCAAAACCCCAGTAACTCCCTCACAGCCTGTTTAAAAAGCTATGAAAGGCATCATATCTGCTTAGTCCTGCACTGACAAGCCTTCCAGCATCCCATCATATCAGTTCTTGGGTTCTACTGACCTTATCCAGCTGTCCCACCTGCCTCCACCTCACCTGAGCGGTCGATGACAAAGATAATCTCATTCCTGCTGGAGTAGGTGTTGGTGGGCACCTCTGGGAAGAGGTTCAGCATGAGCAGGTCATCCTTCATGATCCCAGTGGCAGAGCGTTCACCGGTCTCCCGCAAAAGGTGGGGCCGGTAGGCACTCCTGTAGTACACCAGCATGCTCCAGTCGTGGTCGCAGCTGAACCCTCCGTCCTGGCTCACCTGCGGCATGGACAGGAGATTACATTGTGGCATGGGTTAGGTTAGGTTATGCTGCAATAGGTCAGGGCATCAGTTGGGTTAGGTTGCAATGCTAGATCAGGTGATGTTATTTTTTACGGACAGAAGAAAGAAAACAAGACCTAAAAGGTTTATGGACGTAGGGAAGGAATTACAACACACACACACACACACACACACACACACACACACACACACACACACACACACACACACACACACACTGAAAACAATTAAGAAAGTACTTTGTTACCGTGGACTGGAAAGACTTTGAACATGCAGAAGTTATTTAGAAAAAATAGGATGAATTTATAAGGATATATAATACTGCTGTAGAGAAATTTGTACCTAGAGGAGAAAGATGTAGATAAGGTAAGGAATAGTTCAATACAAAATGCAAAAAAGCTAGAAATTGTAAGCTAAATGCTTGGAATAGATGGAAAAAAAAGGAAAACTGAGAGCAGATGGAAAGAATATATTGATGCTAGAAACAAGTATGTTGAAATAATAAGAATGGAGAGAAGATACAATAAAAGAGATATAATAGAAAAGTGAATAAATGAACCCAAACTGTTCTTTAGACATATTAATGGGAGGATCAAGAAGAGAGGTGTATCAAAATTGAAAGCTGAAGGAAAAATCTATGAGGATGCACAGGACATGGCGGAGGTTATGGGCAAAAGTTACAGATCAGTATTTACTGTGGAAGGGGAGTTTGATGCTGGAAGGGATAATTTGGTGAGGAATACGCTAAGTACAGTCCCAGTCAGTTATGATGAAATACTTAAGATGATTGAGGACCTTGAAATAAATAAAGCACCTGGTCCAGATGGAGTATCAAACTGGATATTGAAAGAATGTAGAGAACAACTGGCTGATAAAATTCACAGTATGGTGGTGACATCATTGTTGCAGGGAAGGGTACCAGAAGATTGGAAGAGAGCAAATATTACACCAATATTCAAAGGAGGAAATAAAACCCACCAAATTATAGATCAGTGTCATTGACTAGTGGTGTAGTAAAAGAATGTGAAAGAACAATAAAGGAAAGATTGCTGGAACACTTGGAAAGAGATAAAGTTTTGGTAAATTGTCAATTTGGATTTAGGAGGGGAAGATCATGCTCCATGAACTTATTGTCCTTTTAGTCAAAGGCAGTTGATATTGTGCAAGAGAGACAGACTAGTGGATGGTGTCTACTTAGACTTGAAGAGGGCTTTTGACAAAGTACCACACCAAAGATTGCTATGGAAGATGAAAAAAAAAAAAAAATAGAAAAATTGGAGGAAGACTGCTGGAGTGGATGGAGGATTATCTGGATGATAGAGAGATGAGAACTGTAATACAAGACCAAAATTCATCCTGGCTGAAAGTAACTAGTGGTGTCCCACAGGGATCAATGTTGGGACCAATAATGTTTGTGATATATGTGAATGACATAAATGAAGAAATAGACAGCTATATGAACTTATTTGCAGATGATGCTAAGCTGATGAGAAGGGAAGGCTAGAAAATGCAAATGACTGTATGGTACTGCAAGACAATTTAAATAAGATAAATAGATGGAGTAAATCTTGGCAAATGGAATTCACTTTAAGTAAATGTAAAGTAATGGAGTTTGGTAAGAGTAAAAAAAGAATACAACATCATTATGGGATGGATGGTGTGAACTTAAAGAAATTAAAAGAAGTGGATTTAGGAGTAACAGTTACTGAAAATTTGACTCCGGGCAGATACACTGATAAAATTACTGGAGACGATGAATTTGTTAAAAAGAGTAAGAGTGGCATTCTCATATTTGGATAAAGAAATGATAAAAAGTTGTTGATTTCCATGATAAGACCAAGATTGGAATATGCAGCAGTGGTGTGGTCTCCTCATACAAAGAGGAATGAATATAATAAAATTGGAAAGAGTACAAAGAGCAGTCACTAAGATGGTTCCAGAGTTAAGTCAACCTATGAAGAGAGATTAAGAATGTTGGAAATTCCTACCCTTGAAAATATGAGAGAGAGAGAGAAGAGATTTAATAAACATCTATAGAATGATAAATGGTATGGGAAATGTGGACAAACAATGTTTAGTAAATTTAGACACACAGTACAAGGGGACACAGTAAGAAGTTGAAGAAAGT
Organism: Scylla paramamosain; assembly: GCF_035594125.1. Classification (NCBI taxonomy): domain Eukaryota; kingdom Metazoa; phylum Arthropoda; class Malacostraca; order Decapoda; family Portunidae; genus Scylla; species Scylla paramamosain. The sequence goes on from NC_087199.1 coordinate 4,236,122, forward strand.
AAAATGTAGAAGAGACATCAACAAGCATAGTTTTCCTCACAGAAATGTGAACAAATGGAATGATCTCAGTGAAGACGTTGTCAATAACGTAACTGTCCATGCTTTTAAGACTAAACTGGATAGATATAAAGACAGGATACTGTGAGATTACTCCCCTCCCGTAAACCACAACTAGGTAAACACTAGGTAAATACACACACACACACACACACACACACACACACACACACACACACACACACACATGCAGACCTGGGCAGACATGGCATCATCAGTCAGGGTCACGTTGAGTGGGTCAGTGTGGGAGACGATCCGAGATATCTGGTGGCTACCACATACTTGTGCCTTCACCTCCATGGAGTAAGGCTGTGTCACATACACCCCTCGATCCTCCCTCCTCCAGTCCCAATCTTGGTGGTGGTTGTGGTGGTAGTGGTGGAGGAAACACTGAGTTTTCATTGCTGACTGATTTTTTTTTTTTTTTTTTTTATTTTTATGCATTTTGTAATCCATTGTCAGCGTCCAAAGAATCAAAATCTAATGAAATGGTTTTTTTTTTTATATATATTTTTTTGTGCATTTTAACCATTTCACTTCAATACGAAACAATTACCAGCACCAGAAGCAATGCATGAAATATTTATAAGCATCTACAAGAAAGAAGGGGATTAAAAGAACAGATTTTGCATTTTGTACCCAGCTTAACCCCTTCAGTATGATGACTCCAAGGTAGGCATCATGAAGCACCAGTGGAATATACCATGACACTTACATAGGCATCATGGTTGGATTTTATTTTAGTTGTTGTTGGGCAGTCCCACATCCTGTTTTGACTTGTTGAGCAATCCTGTATCATGTTTTGACTTGTCTTGACAGTCTTGACAGGTTCTATTGCTCCTCCCACCCTCCCTGTTCCCACCAATCACGTAAATGAGCTACCCCATGCCCCTCCCTCTATCCAGAATAAGGAAGTCTCATTGGCAGAGCATTACATCATAGTTCCCTCCCTTATGGTCCTTCCCTTATCTTCCATATCCCCCTATTCTTCTCTACATCCTATACCCCCTCCATCAGGAAGGGGAGACTAAAAGGTGGGGGATACAGTTCCCCTCTTCCCTCGTTCATTCCTTGCCCTCTCTCTCTCTCTCTCTCTCTCTCTCTCTCTCTCTCTCTCTCTCTCTCTCTCTCTCTCTCTCTGTGTGTGTGTGTGTGTGTGTGTGTATATATATATATATATATATATATATATATATATATATATATATATATATATATATATATATATATATATATATATATATATATATATATATATATATATATATATAGATAGATAGATAGATAGATAGATAGATAGATAGAGAGAGAGAGAGAGAGAGAGAGAGAGAGAGAGAGAGAGAGAGAGAGAGAGAGAGAATTATAGTATTAGAAATTAGATAAATTACCGCTCGCAGGCCTGCGCCGTATATGAACAACGTGTGTTTTTAAGCATCCGAAGCAAAGTGGTTAAAGATAAGAGATGGTTGTACAGTAAAGATGCTTCAGAATGACTGGATTATAGTCTGTTCACTTAAGTTATATTCCTGGAGCCTCGGTGGGTTTATAAGCTCGCAGCTGATTGGCTGATGTTGCATTTCTTGCTGTCTTCTACCACCATTTTCATGTTAACTGCTCTCCTGATCTTGCTAACTGCATGTCTCCCCTCCTCCCACGGCCTCACTACACAACACTTTCTTCTTTATCTCACCCCTATTCTGTCCACCTCACTAATGCAAGAGTTAACTAGTATTCCCAATCATTCATCTCTTTCTCTGGTAAACTCTGGAACTCCCTGCCTGCTTCTGTATTTCCATCTTCCTATGACTTGAATTCCTTCAAGAGGGAGGTTTCAAGACACTTATCCTGTAATTTCTGTCTTCTGCTTTCAGCTCTGGGGACGTCACTTCAGTGGCGTGGCCTTTTCTTTTTTATAATCATTATATGTTTGTTGCTCTTTACCGGTGCCCCTCCTACATGAAAAAAAAAAAACACTTCACACCTTTTGTTTCACTCTAGATTATTTTTTTTATTTCTTATTTAAACTGATTTACATATAAATATGAGGAATAAGAATAAATAAAATAAATGAAACAATAAACCCCCCTCAAAAAAAGTGGACCGGGTAAAAAAAAAAAAAAAAAAGTCCAGGCCTTGTCCTGAGCTGCTGCGACGGTGTGCGGGAACGGATTAATCCATTTTTACTTTGATTCCTGTGGGGAAATAGTTTTGATTTCTGAACATTTTGGATTTAGAACAGCTTTCATAGACGAATTAAGTTAAAAAACCAAGGTTCCACTGTACATGTGTTTCGAAGCTTTAGGTAATGGAAAATAACAATTACATGTGTTTTGTTGAGGTAAATCATAGAAAAATAACAATTACATGTTTTGAAGCTTTAGGTAATGGAAAATAACAATTACATGCGTTTTGCTAGTGTAGGTAATAGAAAAATAAAAATTGAATGCATTCTAAGTGTTTCAGCGAATTCTCCCCCCAAACCAATCTGTATAATCTGGAATATAACAATCAATAACAACTACAAGTGTTTTAGTGCATTTCAAACCCACCACACACTCCCTTGAGCTGACACGACCTGTGACCTCAGCTGACCTACCTTGCCTGCGAGGGTGGTCAGCAGGGGTGTAGCGCGGGTTGAGCACTGTGGGCAAAACAAAGCTGATGGCGCCGTCTGTCTCAACCCTCAACTCCATCACCAGACAAAGGGTGATCTTGGCCCTCGTTCCTGCAGCAGAAGCGGGCGGGGTGAGAGAGAGTGAGGTATGGGTGGGTCAGGGTGAGGCAGGATAAGGTAGGGTGAGGAAGGTAAGGTATGGGTGGAGCAAAGTGAGGAAGGCTGAGGTAGGGTGACAGCAACCTTTATAATGCTATCTTTCTCATACCTACAATGTTTTTAGATATTTCTGTAGACAGGGTGAGGTAAGGGTGAGGCAAGGAGAGGTACGGGTGACAGTAACCTCTCTCTTTCTCTCTCTCAAACACACACACACACACACACACACACACACACACACACACACACACACACACACACACACACACACCACCACCACCACAACCACGAACCCGCAGGAAAGTTGCCGAGGTTAAGCGTGAGAATGTCGCTTGAGTCAGGGTCTTCTCGTGTCATGAGGGCAGTCTTCCCCTCCTTCAAAGCCTCCTTGTACACCTTCTCTGCCTGTGTGATGGAAGGGAACCAGTCTGTAGGGCTTACAGCAGGAAAATGAGTTAGTGGTGGAAGCTGTCAGGCCTACACGTGGCAGTCTCTCCCTGTGGGCAATGTTAAGTACCTACCCAGTTTATAATTATTTTCTTGTGAGTCTACTGATGTATACGCTAATGGTAAACACTTTGCCTTCGTTAGATAAAAAAAAAAAAAAGTTTGAATGTTAAAAAAAAAAAGGGGGAAATAAGACACACACACATTTAGCACAGGCGCCGCTGCAAAACGTTCAAAGCAGCAAAAATGGCAGGTTGATATATTGATATAAAAAAAAAAATGATGGCATGTTAAATGATATTAAAAAAAAAAAAAAAAAACACTAAAAATAGCATAGGAGATAAGCCTAATACCTTTTTCTTCTCCATGCAGTGAGTCACAATGGTTCTGCCGTCCAGCTGCGCCTCACAGTGGTACACGGCTGCGCCCTCCTCCACAGGCAGCACCGCCTGCACCTATAAGAGAGAGAGAGGCGCCAGGCAGGGGAGGAAAGAATGAAGTAAAGAAAGAAAGGACAAAACACACGCCTCTTTTTTCTTCTTCTTTCATGTTTAACTCCTTCTCCTCCTCCTCTTCCTTCTGCGTTAGCGAAGGAAATGATC
>NC_087199.1:4245000-4272500 GCF_035594125.1 Scylla paramamosain
ATTTACAGTGGGCGGTCGAGAGACCTTCCCTTTGGCTTGAAATTTGGTTTTACATTCATTAATTACAAGTCCCATTTGAACACACAATGCTGCTAGTTGTGACAGAGCTGACTGGAGAGTCCTGGGTGTGGGGCATTGGAGGAGTATGTCGTCAGCATAGAAGAGGACCTGGGTGCCCTGTGGGAAGGAACAACGCGCAATTTTGTCCATTAAAGCATTGAAAAGCACTGGACTAAGGACTCCACCCTGTGGTGTTCCAAGCTCAAGGACTTCCTCAGAGGAGACTGCACCTTGAAACCAAACCTGTGCTGTTCTATTGTACAAATAGTCCCTGCTCCATCCTAAATATCTACCTTTGACACCTTTGAAAATGAATTCATAATAATGTTACACCAGGGGTATTGGTGCGGGTGGCAGCACTGTGGGAAGTGGCAGCACTGGGAGAGGCGGGAACAGAGAGAGAGCGGAGACGCGTGGCCGGAGAGGAAGTGTGCCTGCCTGTTGAGTGCCTGTCGTGCCGTGGGAGACTTGTGGTGCCCCTGTGAACTTGTAAAGCAGTGTACTTGCGGAGAATTTGTCAATAAACTTAGGAAATAGTGCCCGTGTTTTTCCCTTGTGCCCTGGCCTCTTGTGTGTGTGTGTGTGTGTGTTTGTGTGTGTGCCTTGTCCCGGCGTTCAGTGTGACTCCGCTGCTCCAGTTTCTCGACCCGTGCCCTTGTGGATAACACGCCCGCCCAGAGTGAGGGGTGGGCGCAACAATAACATCTTTGTTGGCCCTGTCGAAGGCACCCTTGAGATCAACGAAAGCTCTGCAGGTAGCATCCTTATATATGTCACTCAACAAAACAATGACTTGTGGAATGACCTTTTAGGAAGCCATGTACATTGCCAGAGAGTACATGGCCCACCTTATAATAAGCCTGTTCAATATTACCCGTTCCATCATTTTACACAGACAGCTATATTATTAATATGTAGTCCGAGTTGGCCACCCCTCTTCCCGCTGCTGTAAAAATTATCTATGCCCAGTAAATGGAGTCACTATTAAAAGAACTGGAATTTTGTATCACTTAGATGAATATGTAAGAGAAAGATGATTTAGGCTCAAAGCAAAAAATCATGAAATAGCCATAAACTTATTATTTCTTTAGTTATTAATAGCATTCATAATTTTTAATAGCTAAAAAAGAAAATTTCTAAGTTTAAAGGGGAGATTTAATATATAGACGAAAACAGTACCCATTGCAGGACGGTTATATGAACCGGCAGCCATTGTTGATGTTTGCATTGCTTGCTGGGGCCGGGAGAATTCCACGATTACAGCTCAAATAGAAGGTAATTACTGTCCCTGAGTATGTGTGAAGTGAGAGATGAATTATATCTTATAGGCTAGTGGAGAATTATATAAGAAACATGCCTTGGATATGCGAAAAGTCCAATTATAGAGGTTCCTTCAGTGCCTTCGTCAGTTCCGGAATGTTTAATTGTATTTTATTTATTGTATTGTTGGAGGCGACTTGAAGGGCGCGGCGTAGTAGTGGAGTGACAGGAAAGGACATTTAAAGAACTAATGTACAGCACAGACGTATATTTCACCATCAGAGGACAGGACACAGTTACCTTAAGCCTCGGAAGTCCCCACAGAACACCCTAAGCTTGATATGGCTGTCACAACGAAAAGGAAAGAAACATAAGTGTGAATAAGAATACATAACACCATTCAGCAAGGACTCCCAGCACCACCCCACAACGCTCAGACCAACACCACCCACACGCCACCACACCCACCTCCCTGCTGCCGTGACGCATTATTTAGCGCCTTGCTAATAGTCATCTTCCCCAAGTGGTTTAGTAATTCTAGATGCAAGGAAAGAAAAGGCAGGAAGATGATTATTGTTATTTTTTATCTTTATTTTCTTTGCAGGAGTGAGTGAGGCAGGATGAGTGATGGGTGCTTAGGCTGAGAGTCACGCCGCAGGGTCAGGGAGGGGTACGGCCGGCAGTATGGTGACCCCTACGGCGGCGGCAGGTACGGCTAAGGTGGTCATGTAAAAAAATCAAATAACCAGCAAAGGAAAGTAGAATAATTGCTTAAAAACTCAATAAATATGATGAAAAGTAATGAGAGTTTTGGGAATATGGTGGTAGTCCTTGCCTAGTAATTTCCAGACACTGACTGCTTGTTTCTGGGCAGAGTGTGATGCCTTACCGTTACCTACAGAATGAAGGGACCGCCACTGAGACTAATGAACGGAATTTATCTTAACATAATGCAAAGATCAAAAACACTAGTGCTATATCAACATTATCCAAAAAAAAAAATCAAATAACCAACAAGAAAAAAAGGCTTAAAATCAACAAAATAAGACAAAAAAGTAAAGAAAATTCATAAAAGACAACAGGAGACAATTTCTTGATGTTCAATGATTCAAAACTTCCCAAACCTTTTATTTATTTATCATTATTATTATTATTATTATTATTATTATTATTATTATTATTATTATTATTATTATTATTATTATTATTAAGTCATTAAAAACCTCCTCCTCTTCAGGTCATCACAGGAGTACCCATGCGACAGGATCAGCAGTTGGGGGGCGGTCACAGGGGAGGGGGCTGATGGCGAAGCCGTGGGAGGGGGAGGTGGTGCCGGGGAGTGGGGGGGTGGCCGGCCGGGCGCCACAGGGGACGGCCGCTGCTCCGGACATCATGGCGTATGGATAACCTGGAGTCCGAAGTGGCACTTAATATTCTCAATGCTGTGCTGACTAATGTAAGGCTGGGGGGGGTTGGGGGGGGCCTAGAGTGTGTTATGTAAGTGTGTGTGTGTGGGGGGTCAGTGTTAGGGTGTTGAGCAGTGTGGGTGTGGAGGTGGTGGTGTGGGTGTCGGTGCCTTAGAGAGTGTTGCATAAAGGTTGGGGGTTAAGCTTGGTCTTTGTGGGTGATGTTATGGTAATTGTGGGTCTGTTTGGTGATCTTATTTAAGTGTCAAGGTATATGTTTTTATTCATTGATATTCTATTTCTTTATTTCTTTATTTTTATTTATTTATTTATTTATTCTTTTTTTTTCATTTTCACAACTTTAAGGAAGAATAATGTTGGTTTGGTTTTTCTCAACAAACAACAAGCCAAAATAAAAATGGCATTGCATCACGATATATCCTGTTCATTATTACTTTTCAAACCATATCTTTGCATCAGCCTAAATGTTTCTGGTTTCCTTTCCTCTTGTGCATCTGTTTCCTTCTTTCCCTCTCCTCTCAGCTAACAGAGGTCGTCTTGCATAGGCTGGGTCAGGTTCCTTGGGTGTGTGGGTTGTAACTCTGTCTCCTCACAGAAAGAAGAGGCACAGTGGGCAAGACAGAGGGACTGGGAAGGCAGACAGAAGAGGAGGATGGACTGGGTGAGTAACAGCAGTACTAGTAGAAGTAGTAGTAGTGATAGTTTGATCATAGTAGAGATAGCAGTAAAATATCTAGTTGTGTTATTATTATTAGTAGTAGTAATAGTAGAAGCAATACCAGTAGTAATGGTAATAATAGTGATAGCAGGATGTTATTTAACTGTATAAAAGAAATATTAAATCCCTATATAAAACTTAATGGCAGGACCAGTAGCAGCAGCAGTAGTAATATTAGGAACACCCTGGTCATAATAACAGAAGTAGAATCATAGCAATTCATTATATAAAACAAAAAGCACCAAACTAATATAGCATCAACAACAATAGCAACAGTAGCAGTAGTAGTAGTAGTAATAGTAGCAGCAGTAGTAGTAGCAGTAACAACACTAACTCCAACACTTTACCAACAGGACGACCAGTACTATGGGTCTGGCTGCGGCATCCTACCCACCCCCTAGATGCCCCCACGCTAACTGCCCCGGCGCGACCCTAACATTGGCCCTGCATACTCCTGGGGTGTGGTGGGGGGCTTTGTACTGGGGCGGCCGGGGCGGGGGCGGGGTGGAGCAACAGGACTGGGGTATAAGATGAAGAAAACGTTGCCGGCTAAGAAGAAAATAGGAGCTAAGTAGGTTAAGACAAGTGGTGGTGGCGGTGGTGGTGGTGGTGCTGGTGGTGGTGGTGTGAAACAGAGGATAAGACTGCATCATCAGTCTGATGATATTTGGAATATCAATTATATAACTTCTGCAACACCTGAGGACAAGACAGGAGCCAGGTAGGATGGTCATAGGATGCCAGTTGGATGTGGTGAAGGATGGTTTGTCTGGGAAGAATAATGAGGAAGTGATATTGAGTTGCTGATCTGTAGATAAAATGATAAAAGATGAATAAGTGAAATGAAAAAAAAATGGTGTTCTGGAATATATAGAACAGTAGGGGTTAGCGTGTGTGTGTGTGTGTGTAATAATAATAATAATAAAAATAAACGGTTTATTATTTAGGCAGTAGACACCTGCCGAAACGATAATTACTCCCAGTGAGGTCTAAAGCACTGTTCAGGGGGTGCTGTGAACTTATCATTAAACCCAGCTGTGACCTCACTGAACGTTTCCCTTTGTGTCTCACAACACAAGGGGGCAGTCACAGCCTGCCCTCTAAAGACAACTCTCTTCCTCCACACAAAACTACAAGCACCTAATAACACACACACCCTTCACTCAAAAATTTTAAAATCATCATGGCGACTCCTACACCAGCCTCGGAGTCCCTATCTGGGGAGGGGACCATAAATGTCCCCAGGTCGGACTGCCTTTCTGTCGACGACCATAAGTGTCTTGACACCCCCCCCCAACTTTTTCTTCATTAACTTCTGCAACATTCGCGGTCTAAGATCTAATTTTCAATCTGTAGAACACTACCTCTCCTCTTCTAAACCTCATCTTCTTTTCCTCACTGAAACTCAGGTGTCTGAGGCAACCGACAGCCCCTTTTCTGTTCCCTCCTACTTTCTCTATCCTCATTTTCGATCCAAAGCTGGATGCTGCGTTTATGTGCGCAATGACTTAACCTGCTCTCGTGCCCACGCTCTTGAATCTTCCGAGTTTTCTACCATCTGGCTACGACTACAGAGTCACTCCCATACTAAATTTATCTATGCTGTATACCTCTCACCTAACTCCTCTGATTATAAGAAATTCTTTGACTACTTAACTTCCAAAGTGGAGCACATTCTGACCCTCTTCCCTTTTGCAGAGATCTCCATTCTTGGAGACTTCAATGTTCACCACCAGCTTTGGCTTTCCTCTCCCTTCACTGACCATCCTGGTGAACTAGCCTACAACTTTGCTATCCTCCATGACCTAGAGCAATTGGTGCAACACCCTACTCGTATTCCTGACCGTCTTGGAGATACGCCCAACATTCTTGACCTTTTCCTGACCCCTAATCCTTCTGCTTATGCTGTCACCCTTTCTTCTCCGTTGGGCTCCTCCGATCACAATCTCATATCTTTATCTTGTCCTATTGCTCCAATCCCTCCTCACGATCCCCCTAAGCGAAGGTGCCTCCGGGGGTTTGCCTCTGCTAGTTGAGGGGACCTGAGGAGGTATTTTGCTGATTTTCCTTGGAATGACTACTGCTTCCGTGTCAGAGACCCGTCTTTGTGTGCTGAGCGCATAACAGAGGTGATAGTGTCTGGCATGGAGGCGTACATTCCTCACTCTTTTTCTCGTCCTAAACCTTCTAAACCTTGGTTTAACACAGCTTGTTCTCGTGCTATACATGATAGAGAGGTGGCCCACAAAAGGTACTTAAGCCTTCCATCACCAGAATCTCATGCACTTTATATTTCTGCCCGGAACCATGCCAAGTCTGTTCTCCAACTAGCCAAAAACTCCTTCATTAACAGAAAATGTCAAAACCTTTCAAGATCTAACTCCCCTCGTGATTTCTGGCATCTAGCCAAAAATATCTCCGATAACTTTGCTTCTTCTTCTTTCCCTCCTTTATTTCAACCAGATGGCACTACTGCTATCACATCTATTTCTAAAGCTGAACTCTTTGCTCAAACCTTTGCTAAAAACTCTACCTTGGACGATTCTGGGCTTGTTTCTCCCTCTCCTCCACCCTCTGACTACTTCATGCCATCTATTAAAATTCTTCGCAATGATGTTTTCCATGCCCTTGCTGGCCTAAACCCTCGGAAGGCTTATGGACCTGATGGGGTCCCTCCTATTGTTCTCCGAAACTGTGCCTCCGTGCTTGCACCTTGCCTAGTCAAACTCTTTCAGCTCTGTCTGTCAACATCTACCTTTCCTTCTTGCTGGAAGTTTGCCTACATTCAACCTGTTCCTAAAAAAAGGGTGACCGTTCTAATCCCTCAAACTACCGTCCTATTGCTTTAATTTCCTGCATATGTAAAGTTTTTGAATCTATCCTCAACAGGAAGATTCTTAAACATCTATCACTTCACAACCTTCTATCTGATCGCCAGTATGGGTTCCGTCAAGGCCGCTCTACTGGTGATCTCCTGGCTTTCCTTACCGAGTCTTGGTCATCCTCTTTTAGAGATTTTGGTGAAACTTTTGCTGTTGCCTTGGACATATCAAAAGCTTTTGATAGAGTCTGGCACAAAGCTTTGATTTCCTAACTACCCTCCTACGGTTTCTATCCTTCTCTCTGTAACTTCATCTCAAGTTTCCTTTCTGACCATTCTATTGCTGCTGTGGTAGACGGTCACTGTTCTTCTCCTAAATCTATTAACAGTGGTGTTCCTCAGGGTTCTGTCCTGTCACCCACTCTCTTCTTATTATTCATTAATGATCTTCTAAACCAAACTTCTTGCCCTATCCACTCCTACGCTGATGATACCACCCTGCACTTTTCCACGTCTTTTCATAGACGTCAAACCCTTCAGGAGGTAAACATATCACGCAGGGAAGCCACAGAACGCTTGATTTCTGATCTTTCTAAAATTTCTGATTGGGGCAGAGCAAACTTGTTATTGTTCAATGCCTCAAAAACTCAGTTCCTCCATCTATCAACTCGACACAACCTTCCAGACAACTATCCCCTCTTCTTCAATGACACTCATCTGTCCCCCTCTTCTACACTGAACATCCTTGGTCTGTCCTTTACTTATAATCTGAACTGGAAACTTCACATCTCATCTCTAAAACAGCTTCTATGAAGTTAGGTGTTCTGAGACGTCTCCGCCAGTTTTTCTCACCCACCCCAGCTGCTAACTCTGTACAAGGGCCTTATCCGTCCATGTATGGAGTATGCTTCACATGTCTGGGGAGGTTCCACTCATACTGCTCTTCTAGACAGGGTGGCATCAAAACCTTTCGTCTCATCAACTCCTCTCCTCTAACTGACTGTCTTCAGCCTCTCTCTCACCGCCGCAATGTTGCATATCTAGCTGTCTTCTACCGCTATTTTCATGCTAACTGCTCTTCTGATCTTGCTAACTGCATGCCTCCCCTCGTCCTGCAGCCTCGCTGCACAAGGCTTTCTTCATTCTCTCACCCCTATTCTGTCCACCTCTCTAACACAAGAGTTAACGAGTATTCTCAATCATTCATCCCTTTCTCTGGTAAACTCTGGAACTCCCTGCCTGCTTCTGTATTTCCACCTTCCTATGACTTGAATTCCTTCAAGAGGGAGGTTTCAAGACATTTGTTCATCAATTTTTGACCACTGCTTTGACCCTTTTAAGGGACTGGCATTTCAGTGGGCATTTTTTTTATTAGATTTTTGTTGCCCTTGGCCAGTGTCCTTCCTACATAAAAAAAAAAAAAATGAAAATGTACAGAGGGGGTGGGGAAATACTTAACATTAATCCTAAAGGTAAGTCTAATCTAGAAGGGGCTATTGAGTGATGGCTCGCACCATGGTGGGAATCGCGCTGAGTCTGTACCGGTCCGTGCGCGGCGCCTTTAGGGGCGTTATCTTGTGGTGTCTGTTGGCATGGACCAGGCGAGGCGCGTTAGGCGGCAGCATGTGTCTGAGACGTGGATGATGCAGTAGTTCCCTTCCAAACTTCTCCAGAGCCTCTCGGTGCCTGGTGGATAATCTGGACAGATTCAGGGTGGTCAGGGCTTCATCATAAGTGGTGTAGGCAGGGCCAAGGATGACCCTGCACGTGTGTGTGTGTGTGTGTGCTGGGGGGGGATGTATCTTTGTTAATTAAAAAGAAGAAATGAATATAATGGTGGAATATATAGCATTTTTTTTTTTTTTTTGTTCAGAAGAAATAAGTTTGGTTTGAGTTTATATATGAATGGAAAAAAGGCTAAGAGAGAGAGAGAGAAAGAGAGAGAGATTTATAATGAACTGGAATATAAAGCAGTACAAAGCTGTAAAAGAAATTAATTGATGTTTACTTTAGATTAATTTGTGTAAAGTAGAGAAAAAAAATAATGTGTTTTGAGTTGATGTATCAGTGTAACCTAGAAAATGGAGGAGAAATTATTGTTTCTTTAAATTTTATGTCATTGTAAACTAGAAAATATGAATAATTTTTTTTTTTTTATTCTATAGATCATTATAAAATTAAAAAATAATATAGGAGTGTTTTTTTTATGCCATTTTAAACTAAAAAAAAAAATAAAATGTATATATACAGAAGTAATGTGTTAGATTTTTTGCTTTGGTACATTAATTTCACGGTTAATCAGTTTATACTTCCTGTTGTCATCCTTGTCCTGTTCAGGGTGTGAGTGGCCCAAGACCTGCTAGAACTCTTCTGCTTGTGTGGCAAAAGAAAGTGGCAGTTTTTACTCTTGATTTCCACCCCGAGATATTAGTCGCTGTATTTGCTGAGGATTTCCACCCCAAAAGTTAAAAATATTAGTCGCTGTATTTGTTGAGGTTCATGTGTGTGTGTGTGTGTGTGTGTGTGTGTGTGAGACAGATTTGTACTTCATTCAAGCATCTTTTATTTTCACTACTGTTAATATCTTGTTCACTACTGGAAGATTAGTACTAAGATGTGATTCCTGTTATTTTTAAGGGTATTATTCCAATGGTTTTGTATGATTGCATCTCATTCCTGTTGTACTTGAGAGAGAGAGAGAGAGTATTTACTTCTTTCCCAATATGTAAGAGAGAGAGAGAGAGAGAGAGAGAGAGAGCGGGCCCCATTGCACAAACTAATGATAAAAAAAAACTCACAACCATTCTAAAAGTATAAATATGTTAGTTTTGTGAGTAGAATTTGCCAGAAAGGAAATTTGAAATACAGGAGTGTGTGGGAGAGGCAAAGGATATGTAGGAAGGCAGATTAGTGTGTGAAGGATGTGTAGGAGAGGCTGAGGATATCCTGTACACTGTGTCAGGATGGTTAAGGATGATTTGGAAGGGAGGTAGTGTGTGAAGGATGCATTAGGTAGGATGTGTAGGAGTGGGTACAATGTGTTAAGAATGATATGTATGTTACAGGAGATAAGGATGTGTATTTTCACCACAGCTATGTGTACAGATTGGTGTTAAGACATTAGGAAGGTTTGATTAAGCTGGACCATCATTCCTTGTGTTGTCTTAATAAATGCATGCAAACTGACTGTAAACTCTCTCTCCTTCAGTGTTCATTAGTGTATTTATCAGCTTTTGGGGTCAAGATGTCACTTTATTTATTTATTTTTTTTTATTGTTATTTTGTTTGTCTTATTTTTTTTTTTCTTTGTGTTGGACAGTTTACGAGTCTGTTCCAGTTTTTGTGACAGTGGATGTGGTTTCTTTCTGTGATGCTTGTCCTTGCCATGCCTTCCTTCCCAGTGACTACCATGTGTAGGCCTGATGGCTCCTTGCAGCTTCCCTTTTGTACGTCCTTATGTTACTCCACACTCGGCATCTCCATGTGTTGACTGTTTATCTTTTTTGTGTCTTCCTCCACATATAAATAACACTCACACACACACACTTCAGGTATTCTCAGATATTCAGTATTCATTCTTATCTTGCCTTCCTTCACCCACTCACAGCATCTCCAGGTCTTCACACTCAGCATTCCCCCTCATCTTTCACTCCACACAGTATCCTTCACTCCACACAGCCTGCCCCCTCCTCCTTCACTCAGCCTCTTCCCTCATCTTTCACTCAGCTTCCCTCCTCATCTCTCAGTCCACACAGCCTCCCCCCTCATCCTTCACTCCACACAGCCTGCCTCCTTATCCTTGACTCCTTTAGTCAGCCTCTTCCCTCATCTTTCACTCAGCTTCCCTCCTCATCTCTCACTGCACACAGCCTGCCCCCTCATCCTTCACTCTTCCACACAGCATCCCTCATCTCTCACACCATCCAAGCCTTACACATCCACACCTACATCTACATCTCACACCTGCAGCATCCCTGGAATCACATCAGTGCCCCCAGGTGACAGGTGAGCTCTGTTTTGAGAGATTAAATGACTTTTCTAATTCTATCCTCCATTCTGTTTTTCGTCACCACCACCATCACCACTACCACCAATATTTATGACCTAAATATGCTAATTATACTGTTTGTCATGCGTATTTTTAATTGTGGAGTAGGGAAGTGGAAGAATAATTGATTTCATATTAAGAGCTAAAGTAAGAATGTAAGAAAATAAGGGCTGGTGCAAGAAACTAACGCGCGGTGGTCCATATTTCAAACATGCCTGCGTATTTCCAGCCATCATCCCTGTCCATAAATTCGGAAAATCTCTTAAAACTACCTAATGACTCAGCGCTAACAACCTGGTTCGTTTGTCTCTACCGTGTGGATGAATATTTTCCTTAACTACCTCGTTGTATTAAACTGCTTGTAATGGTTGACGTATTCTGGTCTGCATCCTTCATTTGTATCTTGTTTGTATTCTTGTATTCTTAAGCACTTCATTTCAAAATAATGGCAAAGATAGTTAGTCTTTGCCATGCTGATAAAATATTTCCTCTAACTACCTCGTTAAATTAATCTGCTTGCAATTGTTGATGTATTCTGGTTTGTGTTCTCCATTTGTATCTTGTTCGTATTCTTAAGCTCTTTGTTCTTTCACCAGGACTGTTAACAAATGCCACAGAGGTGATTGGTCAGGTTCTCATGGGTGTTCTCATTAATGACGCAGGATCCTCACCAAACCATCACTGAATCATGATAGTGCCATTATCACTTCGTTGACTTTCACTACAGGCTGTAAAACTATCACCCAAGGAAACACACTTGTAAATCCCTAACAGTTTGTAGTATACCCTGCTAAAACATTCGTAAAACCACGATAACTTCCAGTAAATCAAAGGAAATTGTAACTAAACCATGAAAATACCGTTGCAAAACTCAAGTCACCTCACTAATTATAATTTCAATCACTAAAGCCACGAAAACATACTTGGAAAACCAAATAACTTTAGCTCGGGTTTGGTAAAAGTAGTAGAGGTATTTTCTTTTCTTCCCTTTTGTTGCCTCAGCCCGGTGTCCCTCTGATATGAAAAAAAAAAAAAAACAAGGCTTTGAAGCGTTCGAGATAGCGAGAAAGTTCCGAAGCTTCAGCAGATGTGAACTAACGCCTGACTCTAGCCGCGTCGCCTTCCCTACCTCCGTCCGCCGCCCAGGTAAGGTCAGTGTTGTTTTGTGATTATTCTGTTTGCTGGTGGATGATGGTGTGTTCTTGGTGGCGGTGGTTGTGTTGTGGTGGGCTTGATGTATATGTAAGAGCTGGGTGGAGGCGAGGGAAGGTGAAAATGAAAGTATAATGAATTCAGTTTTATTGGTACTCCGTGTTGGCTGTTACTGTCCCTCATTTGTTGCGTTCACAGTCGACAGGTGCGTGACAATCTCCTATCGTCATACTGTAACGCTCTGCTGGTTCAGGTCATGTCAGGTCTCTCCAGGGTTGAGGTGGCAGCAGCGGGGACAGGAACACCCAACACTGAGTAGGTACTCGGTCTTGATAAGCACTTTCACTTACGCGTTTTTTTTTTTTTTTTTTTCAGTTCAGGAACGTCGATCTTGAATTGACAAAAATTTTACCCCATGTTAGGTAGCATTTTTTATTTTTGAGAAGAATCAAGTCTTGTGCATTTTGACCGAAAGTGAAATTTGACAAATTTGTCCCCAAAATTATTTCAGGATGTTACCAAAATTTAAAAAAGGTAAATTATCAAGACCGACACCTATCCCATCAAGTCCGACGGACCAGTCTTGAAGTAGCCGCACTTGAATTTTGTCATTTTGCTACTTAAGGAAGAGGAAAAAGAAGAAGAAGAAGAAGAAGAAGAAGAAGAAGAGAAAGTTTAAGAAAAATATGGAGAAGAAAAAGGCGAAAAATAGAAGATTTTCAATGACACTGCCTATAGAATGCTGTATTATAAGAAGAGGAATATTTTCAATGATATTTTGCCTATATAATACAGCTATCTTAGTAGTTTATGTATTCTATCTCAGTAATTATCCGAGCGATTTCAATGAGATTCTGCATACATAGGACAGTTATGTTACTGGTTCATTCGCCACATAGAAAAAAATCGAGCGAGGCTCGATTATTGAAATTAAAACGAGGCATTAAAGGAAGATTTAGCCATCGGGGTGCGTGACCAAATCTGATGCCTTGTTTTTCACATAGAGGGTCTTCCAAGTGACCATGCAGTTCCCTCTCACACTCGTTAGGTTTTTGATCTCGGAGTACCTTCGCCAGTAGCTCTATTATAACTCCGTTCTTGATGGGAAGAGTCTTTTACTTTGCCTTCTTTAGCTGGGACTTTATATACTTATAGCGGCTGCGGATCTCTTTTGAGTGACTCTGAAAATATGGATGTTTCAAAGCAAGCTGGCTCCGCAGCACTTTCCAGCGGAAAGTTTTTAAGCCTGTCTTGGCTGATCGAGCTTTTGCTCGGAGACAATCATGTCATAAAATTGATTAGGAGGCAAGGCATCCTCCTCCTCCTCCTCGCTCTCCTCGAGGAAGGAAATATCTGAAGGGTAAGTCACTGGCCGTGAGCTTACCGAGGACACCAAACTTTTCGTGGGTGAAGCTTGAACTGCTTCCGTCCTGTTAACAAAAGACAGAGCAAGAGGTTAGTAAAATACAGGGCAAACGTGTGAGATGTGAGACGTGCATAAATAATAGCAGCCACATTACTTACCTTATTGCAGGGGGTGGGAGAGGAGCCACGAAAGTTTCCTCCATCGCCTCAGACGAGTCGACTTCCAGAGACCTTTCTGGTGCAACAGCCTCATCCCGATTCCCTTCTTCCATCCTGTGGAAGAGAAGACAATAATCAAGATCCAGCATGTAAAGTGATCAAGGGTCATATCATAGATGACGGTAAGGTAAATACTTACTGTTCATCTGTTAATTCGGGCATTATTCCCTCCTCATCAGCAGCCATCTCTAACTCTTGTCTCCGTCTCCGCCTCCGCCTCCTGGGAGGTTATAGGGATTCCACTTCTGATGGGAATGGTAAATGAGTTAGTTCATTGATAAAGATCAGAGACGTGTGTATTCAGTATTCAGAGACATATGCACTCAATATATCAGAGGGAAGTAGGCAGTTACTTACTCCCTATACTCCTCAAGCTTGCTGACAACATTTCGAGCTTGGTCTCGTGTCGTATATGGCGTAATACCGTCTAGCAGTCTCATAACTGTGACCTGCTAGTTGAGAATTCCTGCCTGAAAGCAGGATCTTTATTAACCTTCTAAGCAGAGGAGTAGATCTCCTCAGCATCCTTGTATTCACACTCCTAGAAACTACTCCCGCCTTCAGGCAGAGCTTCCGGAGAATGGAGGTGATATTTGAAATATGCATTTTCCCGCAGCAGTAGTTCCGACCTCTGGAAGTGCTGGAGGGGATAAATACTGGGCAAGAATCCAAATGACAAGTAGTTATTATAGGCCTTGCATACAGCATGTAGGCCTTAGCGCCTTCTCCTCGACATTATTTAGTACAATGTCGGCGGCGCCATAACTCATTGTTTTGTGTACTTTTATTTTTCTGAAGGTCTCTTCTTCTGTATGAGGCCGTTCATTCCACTCTTGTACTGTGAACTCTTTAAATTCTTGAGCTCTTCTCAGAGATTGAACAAAAAAATTGGTTATGAGAGCGTCCCTCAGCTTAATAAAGCTTGAAACTGTTATGGGACGGAGGCTCTCATCCTCAAGGGAGTTGGCAGCGTTCTGAAGAACCACTTTTACAGAGGAAGATCTTAAGATGTTTTTGATCTCGTCGGAGGACAGCACATTCCCAGCTTTCCTCTCTCGAGACGCTGCTCTCTCTTTCTTCTCGACCTTTTGGTACCTCCTGAGGAGATTTTACAAAGCATAATCTGCCTCTTGGGCTCGAGGTAGGTCTTCATACTGATACTTCAAATACTCGAGTACCCTGATGCATGTAAAGATAATCTTACAGCAGTAGCTGCCAGATAGGGTGCCTGCTCTCCTCTTCAGGAAGCTTTCGTCGTTTCCAAGATTGAGGAAGACGTTTATTAGCGCCTTCTCTTGGAAACTATCCTTTTGAACTTTAAAGGAATATTTTATAACGTCCGAGATGATTCGGACGCTAAGCTCAAATGAGTTATGGCTCAGGGCTGAGGTATTTTGCAGGTATCGCTTGTAGCGTTCAAGGAAAACCTTGAATACCTTTTTTCCCAAATCTGGATCCTGTGCGTCAAGAGGCTCTTCCTCCTGGTCTCCTTTAGTAAGTATGGACTGCAAAAGAAAGACACAAGAGTAGCTAATGGGTATCAATTGGTACAGATCAATAAAATTTAGCAGTAATACTAGCTAGTACTTACCGCACTGAGAAGCTCTTTGAAGCGGGCAGTACCACGCTTCAGCCCATGTTTGCTGACAAGGTGCGAGTCGATCCTACTCAACACCTTGTCGCATACAGAACATCGATGAAGGGACTTCCTCCTGGGGCTGCTATCGGCCTTTGGAGTAGTAGTCTTCTTCATCAAGTTCCGTTGTTGCACGGCGTTCACCACACCGTGGACTTGGCAGAGATGTCTGGTCATATTTTTTACTTTGCCAATACAGAATGGCATCGGGCACGAGACAATTTTGCGGCCTTCAACTTTTAATTCTCGTACTTGAGTAAAGACACGCTTCTTCTTCACCCCTGGGAGGCTTTTGACCACAATGGACCAGAAGTCCTTGTTGGTTGCTATATGGTGCTCCATTTTATTTTCAAGAGCCAAGGCTTCTTTCCTTAGGTTGTCAACCTTCACCATGTACATGGACTTTTTTCATCTGGAGTTTGAGCGCTTATAACATCCTCCATTTTTTCCTTCAGAGCTTTTTTTCTCTCTCCCTTTGCCTTGTAACTGGCACTTGAGAGAATTTTGAGGCACTTTTGTTTGAATTCATTATAATCTCTTTCCTCATCCTCCTCTTCCCCTTCCTCTCCTCCTCCTGCTGCTCCTCCTCCTGCCCCTCCACCTCAGTGTCACTTTCACTGAATGGTGCGCCACTGGCACTGCCTTCTCCCCAGTAAGAGCAGGAAGGCTGTGGCTCTGCACTACGTTTGCGTTTCCTCACTTTTTTTCTCACTTCAAGAACCACATCCTCTTCTCCTTCACTCAAGTCACCTTTTCTTTCCTTTTCGAATGACTATGTTAAAGTCTGGATCTTTGTCAGAGTCATCAAGTCCTCGTCCCACTATCCACTACAAAATTCATCCATTTTGATGAATTAATTTACCTGTTCAACTCTGTAAAATCGCAAAAAAAGAGAATACAAAATATCAGTTAACAAGTTTGCCAATCTCCTGAAATATTACTCTCAAACTTATATATATATATATATATATATATATATATATATATATATATATATATATATATATATATATATATATATATATATATATATATATATATATATATATATATATATATATATATATGGAATAGGAGATACGTTTCTTGGAACTCTCTATCATCATTGGCACCAACGCCTTTCGCATCATTACTAGAGATTTCTCGGGAGAAGCAAGGTAGGCAAGAGGACTTTCGTGGAAGAGGACTTTCGTGTTTACGCCTTCTCAAAGGTGTGAAAGAAAGGACTGAAGGAATTAACCCAGCTTTAGGACAGTCACCCAATATATCATATATATACTCATTGTGGTGTTAGCTTTATTAAATCAGGATGTTTTTTTTTTTCCTTTCAAGATGCCAAAACCTTCATTTGGTACCAAAGAAATTACTTTAGATATCCTTACTTGGTCATTTTAAGCTACATATAGAGAAGTATATTGAAATAGGTGACTGGCCTTGCCATTAGGATTAGTCATCGGGATGCGTGACCAAACCTACAGGCCATGAAATGTATGTTACTTATGTTTAAGTGACATGAGCTTTCAAATCAAGACTCCCTTTTCCTTCCTCCACCTCTTGGTCTTGAATGTTGCCCACCAAAACTTTGGGGTGCGGTACCGCCTTGATAACACACTGTTTCCTCCGTTCACATACTTTTCGGCATCATTTACATTCCACCTTTTCATTAAAGTGCCGAAAAATTCCCGAACTCCATCTTTTGGACGAACGGAAAGAGTATAAAGGAAAAAAACTGCTGAACATTCAAGACCGAAGCTCTTAAGTAGCAAAAAGGGGAGAGAATGCGTCATTCAAGACAACCCATTACTACTTGCGAGACTTAACGGCAATTTTTTAACCCTTTGCCATTCAGCTAGAAAATGGAAAGAAACACTCGTATTCTGTTTTCACGTGCCTTTTTCACCGAATGATCGTGTGAACGGCATCCCTCGTGAAAATTTTGAGGTGACACCACATGCTACCAAAACTGCACATTGCGCCGGCATGTTTAAACTTGCCCGATGTCGGCGAGGCTCACAGAAAGTGTTTCTAACACCATTTCCAGCATCATATCTGAAATCCAGATTGAAATTCTCAATAGAACAGAAAATGTAACCACTTCACATTTTCTAGTTTTTGAAAAAAATGTCAAATAGAATGCGTATAATTCTCTTGAACATTTCATGCCACAGTCACTTTTAGGGTAAAATCGCTGAAACTTTGCCAGCTTAATATAGACCTGTGTGTGTGCGTGTGTGTGTGTGTGTGTGTGTGTGTGTGTGTGTGTGTGTGTGTGTGTTTGCTTCTTTCCTCTTAAAAAAAATAGCAAAAAATAATAATATTGGCAGTGGTGTGGTGTGGTATGGTGTGTGGTGTGGTGCAGCACTACCGTGACAGCACCATGCCACACTGCACCACAGTCACTTCAGTAATGGGGCGGTGCTGGGCTGCCTCCTGCACCACATCCAGTCCCTGCACCACCTGGCCAAAGACACCACACCAACCACCACCACGCTGCATGTCCTGGGTGGTGATGCTGAACTGAGCACCCCAGGTAGGGTCATGCCGCCACCACCCCCGCACAGCCCCCACTTGCCTGACTGCCAATGCTCACCCTGGTCAAGGTGAGGCAGCAGGGCGGCTCCTCCCCTCCAATCACCTGTCTGGTAGTCTCCTCCCCGCACACACTCCCCCGGCTGTCCCTCACACATCACCTTAAACAGCCTGGTGTTGGCGTAGCAGGCGCCCCGCTGGCCCGAGCACAGCAACATGAACTGCCGGCCCCTGGGGGTGTCCTGAGATAGACTCACCACCACCTGCCGGGCCGCGCTGCCGGGCCACGCCAGGTCCAGGAACACCTCCCAGGGGGGACGGCCGGCACCACCTCCACCATCTGGATCACATGTTGTTGTTGTTGTTGTTGTTGTTGTTGATAGTGGTAGTAGAATTATTATTATTATTATTATTATTATTATCATTAATCATTATTTTTATTATTAGTAGTGTTATCATTATTACAGTTATAGATATTACAATTTTCATCATCACCATCATCATCATCATCAGTAGCAGCATCAGAAGTATTCTTATTTTTTTTTATTTTTTAAATGTTTATTAGTATTGATAGTGTTCTTATTACTGTCATAACTATTAGTGTCATCGTCATCATGGCTGTTGTGGTCACCATCATTATCACCATCTCCATATCACTGTTAATAGTAACAATAATAATGGTAATAATAATAATAATAATACTAACATGAATAATGAATAATGACAACAATGACCTTTTTTCTGTGATGACGCTCGTTACTCTGATTATTGGTGGTGTTTGAGATGATTCCCTTGTAATGAGTACTGGCACTGTGAGGAGGATGACAAGAGCCGCCTGCCACACCGCCAGGGGCACCAGTGAGGAGGAGGGCGGTCAGCGGTGCAGCCCTCACGGGGCTGCTGTGACAACCCCCACCGCCAGGACGGAGGGAGGGACACTGCCTGGCGGAGGGGCAGGGCAGGGAGTGTGGGGAGGGTGTGGGCCTCCAGGGAGGAAGGGAGGAACAGTGGCTGGCGGAGGGACAGGGTGGAGAGTGTGGGGAGGGCGTGGGCGTGCAGGGAGGGAGGGAGGGACAGTGGCTGGGGGAGGAGGCTGAGTCCCGTTGTCGCCTTTGGTGCAGGCCGTGTCACTGGTGGGGCTGTCTGCTTCCCTGGCTCGGCTGGCAGAGAGGCCAGTCCTGCACCCCTCGGCCTCCTCACCAGTCCCTCAACAGCATAGGAGATGGAGAACTGGCCCGCCTCGGGCACGGCGTGACTCGCCCGGCAGGTGGGGCACATGACGGCACCCTGCTGCTTCAGTCCATCAATGCACGGCGAGCACACTGTATGGCCACAGGGCAGGTTGCGTGGCCGTCTGAGGGTGTCGTCAAAGGTGGTGAGGCACACTGGACACTCCTCCACGTTGTCATCCTGCAGCAAAGAGGCGGCGTGAGGGACACACTCCACCCAGCCTGGCACGCTCCCTATATCAAACACCTCATACTGCTGCTGCTGCTGCTGTCAAATCTTTCCTCCACTATTAACCCCTCACCTTCATGTTTTCCCCCTCGTTCACAACATTATATATATATATATATATATATATATATATATATATATATATATATATATATATATATATATATATATATATATATATATATATATATATATATATATATATATATATATATATATATATATATATATATAAAATAAAATTCCAATACTGCTGGGGACAACACTCATCATTGCTCAAACTGCCTTCTGTGTTGCTGGCCTTCCTTCAGGCTGCCTGCCTCTGTGTTGGTGGCCTTCCTTCAGGCTGCCTGCCTCTGTGTTGCTGGCCTTCCTTCAGGCTGCCTGCCTCTGTGTTGCTGGCCTTCCTTCAGGCTGCCTGCCTCTGTGTTGCTGGCCTTCCTTCAGGCTGCCTGCCTCTGTGTTGCTGGCCTTCCTTCAGGCTGCCTGCCTCTGTGTTGCTGGCCTTCCTTCAGGCTGCCTGCCTCTGTGTTGCTGGCCTTCCTTCAGGCTGCCTGCCTCTGTGTTGCTGGCCTTCCTTCAGGCTGCCTGCCTCTGTGTTGCTGGCCTTCCTTCAGGCTGCCTGCCTCTGTGTTGCTGGCCTTCCTTCAGGCTGCCTGCCTCTGTGTTGCTGGCCTTCCTTCAGGCTGCCTGCCTCTGTGTTGCTGGCCTTCCTTCAGGCTGCCTGCCTCTGTGTTGCTGGCCTTCCTTCAGGCTGCCTGCCTCTGTGTTGGTGGCCTTCCTTCAGGCTGCCTGCCTCTTGTGTTGCTGGCCTTCCTTCAGGCTGCCTGCCTCTGTGTTGCTGGCCTTCCTTCAGGCTGCCTGCCTCTGTGTTGCTGGCCTTCCTTCAGGCTGCCTGCCTCTGTGTTGCTGGCCTTCCTTCAGGCTGCCTGCCTCTGTGTTGGTGCCACAACGCTGGTCACACTCCGCCTCCTTGCTCCTGATTGGATGGAGATGCAATTCACCAGTTAGTCAAAACATAAGCTCACTTAAAGTTATAGTAAAATAAACCAAAGTAATGGCGAATAAATCTCATAGCCATGTAAGCCATGTGGGGGCAACAGGTCGCTGTAAGGCTCTGACACACACGCCAGCATGCACCTTGTTGCTGTGGGAGCGTGTCAAGCCAAGGGTGGTGATGCCGACGTGTGCTTCATGTGGCTCGCTCACGAGGATAGACCCATTAATGAAGAGCCAAAGGAATTAGTATTGAAAAATTATGATGCGGTGAGAGGGGCAGCATGGGCGGATGAGGAGCAACTTCAACACCTATGTTTCTCCGCGTCACCAGCGCCGCCAGATGATGCCCCATACCTACTACGTGTTCACGCCACCCGCCAACAGTCCACAGGTGAGTTAAAACAAGTGATAAGATTACTACTCGTATCACATCTGTGGCGGCGGGGAGTTGGGGAGGTGGCCACTAGAAGAATCGCAGTATCTGATAACTTCCATCGCCTCTCAATTCGGGGAAAAGCTGCCACACTGATACCCGAAGCAACTCCCGCCTTGTCTGGCAGCTGACTTTCATGTCACTGCTGAACTGACCGACCATCAACGTGAACAACACAAACATTACTTTTATTGCTCTGGTAAACTCTGGAACTCCCTGCCTGCTTCTGTATTTCCACCTTCCTATGACTTGAATTCCTTCAAGAGAGAGGTTTCAAGACACTTATTCATCAATTTTTGACCACTGCTTTGACCCTTTTATGGGACTGGCATTTCAGTGGGCATTTTTTTATTAGATTTTGTGTTGCCCTTGGCCAGTGTCCTTCCTACATTAAAAAAAAAAAAAATGTGCTCTGTAGAAGTATTCTTTCCTTAACATTTGAATAACAATTACCTCTCAGATCCGTGATGGGACAAATGCTCCTCACCGAGGTGTGGTCCTCTTATTGAGGAGATACTGTCCTGTCTGTTATGAGTGATGCAACACATCACTGTCACTGGGGCCGCCACGTTGTAATGTCGTGTTTCTATGTTGCACGGTGTTGGTGCGTCCCTAATCTATAAGACTGGCTCTTGTGGGTTCAAGGGAACGCTTTAAGTTTCTATAATTTTTACCTAATTTGTGTCATTTACATATATTTACACTCAGACGATCATGTACGACTTCCGACAACAACGAAAAAACTACGAAAATAGTTTCATCTCTCTTCAAATAAATTCCATTAAATATCTGGAACACTTCACATTACACTTCCTATTCAAATCGCTTCACATATTTAATACTCAATGATAAATCACATCCTACACAAACCTGGCAGCTAATATTCAATGAGGAACACATCCTACACTACCCAATCCCCTGTCAATATGTAACCCCAACATTTTACTGTGACAGCATTACAACTGTGTGGCTCTGTCTACTGGTACTGCGACAGGCGGCTTGCCCATCCTGACCCTCTCTGGTCTGACAGCTCTGTCTAGCTTGTCTCTCTGTCTGCTTCTGTCTATTCCCGTCTCCTACACCTTGTAATATACACGTGCTGCTTGAGCGACCTTTTGCCCCAGCATGGCTTCCGTTGCTATAACATTTATTTTTCAATAATTCGATCATACGGTTCATTTTCCTGTAACTTTTAATAAGGTTCATTTTCAAGTAAGTATATTTATTTTATCATACTTTGATCATACAGTTCATTTTCCTATACTTTCCGCAAGGTCCGCTTTCAAGTAACTATATTTTTCTTCCCATACTTCGATCATACAGATTATTTTCCCTTAACTTTCAATAAGGTTCATTCCTGAATTGCTTTGGTAATCGCATCTTCTAATCAGGAACAAGGAGGCGGCGTGGTGTGTCGGCTGTCCGTGTTGTCCACATCATCTGCTCCCGGTGACCTCTGCTTCACCCGTATATCAATTCAGTGATGGTCACCTGAGTACCTCTTCTTGTAATCTGGTGCTAATCTCCGGCTCTGTTAGTTTTGTGATGACTCACCGCATCTTGTTCTCCTCGGTGGCCACGTCTCGTCTCTTCTTGCTACCTGTTGTCGTGTTTATCATCTTCTCTCGTGTTTATCATCTTCTCTCATTAATTCTTTCTACTTATTTCCCTCTTCATTTTTTCATTCTTGCTTTATTCTTCTTTCACCTTACGTGTTTCATTTTGTCTTGTTTCCTGGGTTAAAACAGTAAATATGAGCAATGAGTCCCTAGAAGACTTTTTGAACGACAGCCACGATGATGAACGCTTCCTGCAGCACTCTGGACGTGTCGCTCGCTCTTGCCTCAGTGACGACTCTCGCCTCACTCTCGCCTCGTCAGCAGATATCTAGGTCTGGGAAGCACAAAACAAGGAAATAACACTTGGTGAGTCTAACCTGAATAAAATTTCCCTAGTGTTTTTAGATGCTGTGTAGGAAATACATGATTTACCGACGCCAAAATGTTGTCTGAGCATAAGTGTGACAGGGATATATTTACCTACATGAGGCCTGAGGGGCGCCCGCACCGTGACTGAGGGGAGGGCTGAGGGTAGTAAATCGTTCAGCCTGTTAAAGACTGCTATGTCATCTCCTGAATTGCCCTCCCTTAAAGACCCTGGCCAAGACCAGCCAGGGCACAGTCGCTGAGTGGTGGCGGGAGGCGCTGGCCAGTCGCCGCTTAGCATCACGGAGGTCAACCACCACCACCACCACCTCCTCTTTTTTTTCGTTCATTTCAGTCTGTTGTCTTCCTCGTTTTCCACTTCCTCCTCTTCTTCCTCCTGCAAGTGTCGTGTTATCCTTTTGTTTATTTACAGTGAAGCCAAGGCTATGACCACATTTTCCGAGTAACCTCTTCATTCACTTCTACTGAAGGTTGCAGGACAGCTGATAAGGGCGTCCTCCCACAGCCTGATAACAGCTATCATGCTTTAGATAACGCTGGCAGGCCTCGTGTCAGGCGGCAAGGAGCAGCAGCAGCAGCAGCGACAGCAGTAGTAGTAGCAGTAGTAGTAATAGTAGTAGTTGTTGTTGTTGTAGCTGTAGTGTAACCGGTAATAAATTCTTTAGTTTCTGTTTCCGCTAATGTGTTCCGTTTTCTATAACTTGTTTTATCTCTGCAGGCTTATGTTGCACTTTCCCAGATAAACTTGTGTGCCCCACTGTGCTTTTTTCTGTCACTCCTGTCACTACATCTGGTAACTTTGCTGTTGTTCTTCATTAGTCATACCTATTGTAATGCAAAGTTCGGCTGTCTATCCTGTATATGGATGAGTGTGAGGAAATACTGAACTGCCTTTAACTCGTAGTAAGGTGTTATCCACGTCACGTGACGTGCTCCTGTTGGGTACGCCCACAGGTTTCTCACGTCACATGACATTTTTCAAATATTTTGTTTTTGCTGCACTTGCTTGCTCTGTGTGGGCAATAACTATTCCTGTGGGAGTGTCTGGCATATCACTCTTGAAGATCAGGGTCCTGGTTACGCTCTGTCATTACGTAATGAGTAATCATGGCTAGTAAAGGTCACGACCCCCTGAATGTAGAGGAGACGCGAGCTTTACTTTTCCCAGCAAACACTAATTCTTCATCACTTACTTCCTTGCTTTCAGCATCGCCCTCTCCACTATACACATAACCTTTATCTTTATTGCTATCATCTAGAGCAGTGGTTCTCAAACTTTTTCATGAGCGACCCTATTTGGAACATTTCATTCCTTCGCGACCCATGATTGGTTCATATGTGATGAAGTTGTAGAATAAGCCAATAAGAACGAAAGATTATTATTATTATTATTATTAGTTAGTAAATATAGTAAGTAGTATATGAAGCAAGATAATTACACACACACACACACACACACACACACACACACACACACACACAGAAATGACTGCAAACGGCACAACCTCCCTCGCCTGCGGTCGGTGGAAAATAGACACCGCGCACGAGTCTGCATGGGCCCACTGCCAGTCCAACATACGCGTTTGATACAGGAGTCATTCCTGTCAGAGACACCATTACGTGGGGCCCAGGAGGAGGGAGGTGGAGGGAAGATGAACATACATAACAAAAGTAATTTGTGGTTAAAGAAGAATAATTCAATTAAGTAACTGAAATACACTGAAAAACTGAAAGCATGATAATGTTCCTGTGTCCCTGCGACCCATCAAAATTGATCTCGCGACCCAACTTTGGGTCGTGACCCATAGTTTGAGAACAGTCACAGGACAGTCACGATTATGATGTCAGCACATACGTCAGCAACCCAGTGCTGACGTGTGTTATTGTTGTTGTTGTTGTTGTTGTTGTTTGTGGTGTTTTATGTATTTTGTTCTATTTCCTGGGTGTTTTTTGGGAGAGATAACTGTGTTACTGATTTTTTAGGGCGGTGTTTCATTAGCAAATATATAGATGGCGCAGCTGGCGTCACTACAAAGATATAGATGGCGCAGCTGGCGTCACTGCAAAGATATAGATGGCGCAGCTGGCGTCACTGCAAAGATATAGACGGCGCAGCTGGCGTCACTGCAAATAAAGGCATTGCATAAATGGTCTGTCTGGCGCTATAATGCTTCATCAGTGACCAACAAAATAAACACTCTATGTATTATCTTCATCGCTAATCCTTGGTGTTAGTTGTCAGTTGCTGAAATGAACAAGGCCAGCCTCTAAGAACGTGATGACTGTGAAGCCGTGTCGGCAGCCATCTTGGAACATTTGTATCGATGTGATGTAATCTTATGTATAGATGTGTGTGGGCGTGTGTGGAGGTGTGGGTACGTACAGGCATGTTTCAATGCGTGTGGGTGCATGTGGCCTTAAGTGGGCGTCTGTGGGCGTGCATTTCCTTACGTGGGCGTGTGTGGAAGCAAGTATGGTTTTTTTGTGGGCGTATGTATGGATGCGTATGGGCGTGTATGAATGCCTGTGGATGCGTGTGGGTGTGTGGGCTTGCGTGGGCGTGCGTATGGATGAATGAATGCGTACGGGCGTGTGTGAATGGCTGTGGATACTACATGTGTGTGTATGGACGTGTGTGGGCGTGTAGTGAAGCATGCATGGCTTTGTGTGGCGTGTGTGGGTAAGGGTAAGATAAATTGAAGGGTCCAGCTCCGTTGGCCAGCCCGCCATGAAAACATGACGTTATCGAGAGTCGAGACCCAGACTGAGACCTTCCCTCCTCCTTCGTGTCTTTTGGTTGCTGTTTCCCACAATTTCCATGGTGTTTCGGCCACTTCCGGGTAATTAGATCTACTACTACTACTACTACTACTACTGCTACTACATGAGCGGCCAGTGGTGGTTGTCATGGTAACGCGGGACACCAAGGACGCTTGGCGAGGACGCTCACACTGAAAACATTTGGGGAGAGTTCACCTAAAAAGGATCGCCAGCCTGGTGTCCGAGCAGAATGGAAGCGTGTACGAGGCTGAAGAAAGAGAAAACAGCGAGCACCAAAGAGAGGATGTGAAATAATTCGTGTGGACACACAGGGAAGAAATAACATCGCGACAACGTTGTCAGGGATGCCTGGCGAGCGCTGTGTTCTCAGGAGGACCACGTAAGGAAAAAAGAGGTGAAAACCTTGCCAGGGAACATCTGCGGATGCAAGACTAAACTGGAGGACAACCAAGTTCAGAGTCTGCTCCTAAAATATGGCGCCATCAATGTCAATGAGTTCAAGACCAGCCACAGCCTGGCCTTCCCTGGGAGCGTGAGTCACCGCAGCGAGGCAGCAGGCAGGCCACTGCAGCGGGGAGGTGTTGTGCTGCTCATCACAAACTCTCTTGCAGAATTCGCGGAGTGCATTGACATGAGTTGTGCAGCGGTGCCTCCCTCGCTGGCTGCAGTGCGCCCCTCCTCACCGCGCTCCCCAGCACCCAGCGGCAGGGCTGGAGGTGGCACAGCACAACGCCACGAGGACCGTGGTGGCGGCGCCGCCGCCGCCTGCTGGTGCACCACCTCCTGTCCTGCCCCGCCGCCGCCCGCTGGTGCACCACCTCCTGTCCTGCCCCGCCGCCGCACGCTGGTGCACCACCTGTCCTGCCCCGCCGCCGCCCGCTGGTGCACCACCTGTCCTGCCCTGCCCCGCCGCCCGCTGGTGCACCACCTCCTGCCCTGCCCCGCCGCCGCCCGCTGGTGTACCACCTGTCCTACCACGCCTCCGCCCGCTGGTGTGTGTGTGTGTGTGTCAAGATGGCAGCCAAGTCACTTTGCAGCTGACTGTATTCCAAGTTTTTGCCATTTTGTGGGTTCCTGGGGGCTCCTGGAGACTCCAGACGACATCTCACGTTACATGAATGCAGTAAGACCTCAGTGAGCAATTTTCGTTTTGGCAGTAGGAACCTAGAAGATAGAAGTAGTCGTAAAAAGAAGCTGCCGTCTGGGAAAACACTCCCTCAAATCGCCAACTCCTGCCGGCGCATGCGCAGTAGGGGTTTGACGTCACACCGTTAACATGGCAACCAAACAGCTGTCAGACCTGCGTAAACTTCAGCGTAATCAACTAGCAAAGATTAACAAAGAAGATTTAATAGACTCCATACTAGCATCTAACGCACAAGATGGTGAGCTGGCTAAATTGAACAAGAGGCTTGACGAGGTTATGAATGAAGTTAAATTACTTAGAGACATGATTACTTCCCCAGAGAGTACACTGAACCAGAACTACACCGAACTCAAGGCTTGGGTCGACAAGCAGGCTGAGGTAATGGTGAAGCAGCAGCAGTTCTTAGAAGCACTTGATCGAAAAGAGCGAGAGGCGAACATCGTTATCTTGGGTGTACCGGATGAACACGACACACTGGAAGGTGCCGCGCATGACGAGGAGAAAATTAGCAAGATTTGGTCCAAAATGGGTGTAGGCAGTGTGAGTGGTACTCATCGTCGGCTGGGTAACAACCCTTCACTCGGCACCAGGCGACGTCCCATCCTGTTCACGCTGGCTGATGAGGGACAACGCAGTACCATCCTGGACAACGCCAACCGCTTGAAGACATCTGGTGACAATTACAACAAGATTTATGTCAAGAAGGATGTCCACCCTTGTGTGAGGAGGGAGTGGCGACGATTACGGGAAGCAGAGACGACAGAGAAGGCACGACCAGAGAATGCAGGCTGTGCGGTATGTCTGGACACGAGGGAAGGGAAGCTGTATAGGGATGCAGATGTGATTGATGGCTGGAATCCTCAGTTTTTTTAACATCACCACAGCATACAAGAATGATAAGAACAATGTCGTGGAACACAGATGGAGTGCGCACAAAGTTAGAAAAGGCAGATGTACAACAGATGTTACATGATTACGACATAATTTGTATTAATTAAGTTAAAACAGCTATGCCAGTGTCTTTCCCAGGTTATGCGACGTGTAAGAGTAAAGAAGTTGGTGCACAAGCACGAGGGATCAAGTTTGGATGCAATTTCGCAATGTTGAGGGTGAACCATTTGCCTTTTGTTACATTCCTCCTTGTGACTCTCCGTATTACTCCCATGGCTTACTTGTCTCTATTGAAGTGAAAGTAAATTCTAGGTACATGCACAAAGGATATTTCATAGTTGGTGACATGAATGCGAGATTTGGGAACAGTGTGAGGCAATTATTGTCATTAACAGAGATACCTGATGTGAACAACATGTCATACCCAGTGATCCACGATGATGTAAACAGTGCTGGTGACAATGCTGAGGTGTTGTCTGCTATGTGCATCGATAACAAATTACTTGTCATTAATAACCTCATGTGTGGTGACAGACATTTTCCTGGTGACGAAACATTCAGAACACGTGACACTTGGATCTCAGAGGTAGACACACGTGTGTAGCGTCTC
>NC_087199.1:4277500-4297500 GCF_035594125.1 Scylla paramamosain
TCTGCTAACTTGGATATCTTGGGGTGTAATTTGTAACTGCCAGTGTCATGCAGTCATTTAGGTGACTATCAGTTAGACGTGACCTGTAACTTGGATTTTAAAATTTTCACTGTTGAAAATCGTGATTCACACGCGTATGTTGACCCAAACCACGAACGTAATCTCTGATAAGCTTCCTTCAGAAGTGGAAATTTGTCCCACACTACTAATGTGCAGAATTCTTGGTGACTTGCTTTGCTTCTCAGTCCCAAGTCACTCTGCAACGTAATCATTGCAGTCTGCAGGTGAGAGACGTTGAGGGTGAGAGGCAGTGTGAGGTGAGGTGCAGTGTGGCGGACGTCACCTATACAAGATGGGTTTGACATGAATGTGGCTGCTGGCACAACATTACTCAAGTGTGCAAATCTTTTATTAAACTCATCCAAAATTATGTTGAGCTGATTTGTGTATGTATGGATACTGCACTTCATTTTTTTTCTGTTCAGTCTTTTTGCAGCAAATGGAAGTGTTGTAAGAGCCCTGTAGAGATCTGGGACATCCAGAGCTTCAGCTTATTTATGAAGGTATTTACTGAACTTAACATTTGTAACACAGTTTTCACTCGTCCTTGCAACTCTAGATTTAACTCACTGAGCCTAGATGTGATGTCACTTAAAGATGCTAGGTCAGCTTGCCATTGTGGATCATCAAGGTGTTCATGTGAGTCTCCTCTTTCTTGCAAAACTCTTGATTTCAGAAATTAGCTGTTCAAACCTTTGCACAACTTTCCCCTTGCTTAGCCAATGCACTTGTGTGTACAAGGGAAGGTCACCATACTGAGCACTCACTTCATCCAGAAGTGCTGTAAACAACCTGTGCTGAAGAGGTCTAGCACGCACAGAATTAATGATCTTCACAACCACCTTCATTACATGTTCACAGTGAATGACTTTTGAACAGAGCACTTGCTGACGTATGATACAATGACAGCTAACAAACTGAGGGAACGCAGGATCATTCTTGCACAGTGCCACAAAGCCAGCATTGCTACCAGTCATTGACAGGGCACCAGCTGTTGTTACTGACACAAGCTTTTCAAGAGGTAAACTGACCTTGTCTACAAAATTCTTAAAAACTTGATAAACATCCACACCACGCGTTTTCCCCTTCAACAAAGAAGAAACAGATCTTCTCAAAGCCGCTCAGCTAGCGGACCTTTTCTCCCTGGTGAATCGCAAGGTAACCTCAGACAAGCTGACCGAGACTCCTAGTGGTAAGATAAACTCAGGTAACTCAGGGGTTGGTAAAATGACCGGCAGTAGTACTCGACCACCTCTATTTTGTGCTTTTTGTAAACAGCCGGGGCACCTCATAAAGAACTGTCCTAATCCCAAGTGCAAGGTAGCTCAAACATATCCTGCCAAGCCAGTTGCTTCCATACAAGCTCTTCCCTCCTTCCCTGTACCTAAAGACTTATTTGAGCCTTTCAGGTCTGTAGGCACCATCAGCATTGATAACAAGGATCACCCAGTTAAGATTGTCAGAGACACCTGTTCAGCTCAGTCCCTAGTGCTGAAGTCAGCAGTCCCTGGTACTGAACAGTGTTACACAGGTGAAAAGGTATATTTAAAAGACTTCCATGACCCCTTCCCCATTGCATTAGCTAAAGTACATCTTGATAGCCCACTAGTAAGAGGTGAAGTGATAATAGGAGTTAGTGAAGAACCAGCCTTACCCATCCCTAATGCTCAACTACTCCTCGCTAATGACCTAGCTGGCAGTAAGGTGACTCCCCCTTTGGTAATTAGTGACACAATGCTGATGGATAACCCCACTGTACAGTTAGAAGAGCAACAAACAGGCTTATTCCCTGTTTGTGTCACTACTCGTGCACAAGCAAGGAAATCTGATCAGTCTTTCTCACTTCCAAAGAAGAGCCCATCCCCACTTGAACTCAATCAAATATTTTCTGAAAAACTTCTCACTGAGGCTCAACAGGAAGACACTACTTTGACTCAATTTCATGACAAGGTTATCCCTCCAGATCAAATTACTCATTACCCTGCCTTTTACAAACAGGATGGAGTTCTCATGAGAGTGTTCCGGCCCTCTAAGGTCCCAGATGATGCTGCTTGGGCAGAAGCCCACCAAGTGGTTGTGCCTACCATACTCAGACATTCCATACTAGAGATCGCTCATGAAAGTTTTGCTGGTCACTTGGGCATCAAGAAGACATGTGAGAAGATCCTCGCTGACTTTTACTGGCCAGGATTAAGGGAGGATGTGAAGAATTACGTCAGTACTTGTCATCTCTGCCAGATAGCGGGTAAACCTAACGTAACTATCCCCCCCTATCCTCTCCAACCTATTGCTGTTCCCTCAGAACCATTTCATAAAATAATAATTGACATTGTGGGGCCTCTTCCAAAAACCAAGAAAGGTAATGAATATATCCTAACAATTCTTGACCCAACAACTAGGTATCCCGAAGCCTTTCCGATACGTAAAATCAACACCAACACTATTGTGTCCAAGCTAAACCACTTCTTTACTACCTTCGGGATTCCTCAAACCATTCAGAGTGACCGAGGAACTAATTTCACTAGCGTTCTCTTCACAGAGGTGTTAAAAGAGCTTGGTATCGCACAAACCTTGTCTTCTGCCTATCACCCGCAGTCACAGGGCGCTCTAGAAAGATTTCATCAGACACTGAAAGGACTTCTACGCAAATTCTGTCACGAGCAGGAGAGCGAATGGGATGACGCACTCCCCTACATGCTTTTTGCCATCAGGGAAGCACCTAACGAGAGTACAGGAGTTTCCCCATTCGAGCTCCTGTTCGGTAGGAAAGTGCGGGGACCGGACCATTAAGGATTATTAAAGACAAATTGTTAGATTCCACTACCCACAAACTTGTCTCTGTAACTAAATACTTGAACAACCTTAAAGCCACACCCACTAAAGTTCGCACCTTTGCTGATAACAACTTACACAAATCTCAAAACACCATGAAGAAACACTTTGATCAGAAGGCCAGAGTTAGAGTATTTGATAGAGGTGATCAAATCCTTGCATTCATACCCACACCTAAACACCCATTACAAGTAAAGTATCATGGTCCCTATGAGGTAGTGGAAAAGGTAGGAGATAGCAACAACATCATAAACACTCCAGACCGCCGAAAGGCAACACAGTTAATACACGTTAATCTCCTAAAAATGTATAAATGTAGAATCCCTGTGACTGGCGCCCAACCAACCCCTAGAGTAGCTTCCTGTGGTACCATTGAACCCCAGGAGGCTGACTCAGAGTTAAAACCTACCTCTGTGTGTTCATTGATGTATGATAAATGTATTACCACTGAGATTGACACAAACATCATACATCCCAAGGACACGCAAAACAACACCTACATTATCCAACACTTAGATGATCAGCTCTGTCATCTTTCATCCTCTCGAGCACTGGATATCTCAAGATTGATCTCTCAGTATGACGTGTTCGGTGACCATCCTAAAATCTGTAATGTCCTCCGCCATGATGTGAAGGTGCTCCCAGGGACCTTCCCTATCAAGCAGTCTCCCTACAGAGTCAACCCCCGGAAACGAGAACAGATGCAGAAGGAGGTCCAGTACTTATTAGAGCAGGGCTTGGCTATACCCAGCAGCTCCCCATGGGCATCACCCTGCCTCCTAGTACCCAAGGAGGACGGACAACTGCGATTCTGCACCGATTACCGACGGGTCAACGCCGTCACCATTCCTGACGCCTATCCTCTGCCTCGGGTAGACGACCTGATAGATGAAGTAGGTCAAGCCAAATTTGTTACTAAGCTGGACCTATTAAAAGGGTATTATCAAATAGCCCTTA
This sequence comes from Scylla paramamosain, assembly GCF_035594125.1. Classification (NCBI taxonomy): domain Eukaryota; kingdom Metazoa; phylum Arthropoda; class Malacostraca; order Decapoda; family Portunidae; genus Scylla; species Scylla paramamosain. The sequence goes on from NC_087199.1 coordinate 4,281,350, forward strand.
CTGAAAGAGCTCAGATAGTCTCTGCCTTCATCACCCCTTTTGGACTTTTCCAGTATGTAGTAGCCCCATTTGGCATGAGGAATTGCCCCGCTACTTTCCAGAGGGCAATGAACAAGGTAATGCAGGGATTAAAAGGAGTGCTGGTTTACTTAGATGATATTCTTATTTTTACACATGACTGGGATGACCACCTGTACCAGATCCAGAATGTGCTCAGCCGTCTGCAGGAAGCGAACCTCACCGTGAAGCTGGCGAAGTCTACGTTCGGAGCTGCCACCTTCTCCTACCTAGGACATCAGATTGGACAAGGCTCCGTCCGGCCCAAGACCGCTAACGTCGACGCAGTACTGAAGTACCCAACTCCCACTACTCGACGCGAGCTCCGCCGTTTCCTGGGTATGGCGGGGTTCTACCGGCGTTTCTGTCCAAACTTCGCAGACGCAGCTGGGCCACTTACTAGACTAACTAGTGGGAATGTGGCGTACGAATGGACCCCTGCCTGTCAACATGCCTTCAATCAACTTAAGAACTTGCTTGCTCGGGAACCGGTTTTGCGTGCGGCCGACTTCAGTAAACCCTTCATCATACATACTGACGCCAGTGATCACGCTTCGGGTGCCGCCCTCCTGCAAGAATCTGACGGAATCTTTCACCCAGTCGCCTACCACTCCGAGAAGTTCAACATCCATCAGAAGAATTCCAGCACTATCGAGAAAGAACTTTTAGCCATTATCTCTGCCATCAAGAAGTTTGAGTACTATCTTCAGTCCAACACCCAGCCACTCCAAATCTACACTGACCACAACCCTTTGACTTTTCTCAACAGGAACCGCTTCACTAACCAACGTCTGCTACGGTGGTCTCTACAGCTCCAGCCTTACCACATTGAAATGCACCATATTAAGGGACTGGACAACTGCCTTGCTGACACTTTGTCTCGCCTTCCCACTACGCCTCGCATCACTACCCGTCGCGACCCTGAGGACCCTAGGATCCTGTTGCCGGGGATGCAGTCGTGCCTTGTGAACCGGTCGATGGAGGCAGCCGAGGGCCGAGCACTGCCAGAAGAACCATCTACCGGGCCCCAGACTACACACGTTCTGGTGGAATCAACCTTCACGGGACAGGAACCACCTCACTTCTCTAATGACGCAGAGTCATTCCTTCTGCGTCATCCTAAGAAGGGGGGGAATGTCACACACGTGACTACTCTACCACGGAACCAGGTGCCTGCCTCTCAACTCGTGGCGCTGCCACGTGTATAGCTTGAGGCATACTGGATACGTGACCTCTAGCAGGCTACCAAGCCGATAACGAGGGGTGGAGTTCCATCGAGTTTCAGTCTCCTCCAAGGGTCGCTACAGCTCTGAGGTCGCCTTGGCATACGCTGGGAGCCTCATATACACTCGAGAGCGGTGGTAAGAGTTACACCAGTGTTACACACCCACACACACACACACACACACATAAACACACACACACACACACACACACACATAAACACATTTATATTTATTTTCTATTATGTATATGTAAAGGTGTTTATTTTTGTAATTTGTATCTATATGCATTTACTAACTTGGCTTAAGTTATTAACTGAACCAGTCTTTTAAGTTATTCAGTCCAGTTCAGATTGCCACTCCTTGTTACTTACTTTTACTTACTTAAATAATCTTCAATTTTGTATTGTTACTTAATTTAAGGGTTAACTTTAAGATATTAAATAGCAGTTAAAATGTCTCCTTTTCTCTTTTCTTTTAACCCTTCCATTGTTAGTGTGAGCGACACCCCTTCATGGTCCATCCCCTAGAGTTCAGTGTATGCTCACACGTAACAGCAGTGAGACCACTAAGAAATCTTTTACACTGTCTTCAGAAAAGAAATCATTCGCACAAATACACTTAATTAACTGTGCTGTGTTCACAACACCTGTCCATTCATCAACCTGCAGGCTGAACCACGTACATTCCTCAAGATTAGCTGTTATTTGATCAAACACATTTTGCGCCATCATTTCTACCCTACGTGTGACTGTGTTTCCTGATAAAGGCGTGGATTTTATAGCAGTTACAATTTCAGGTTTATTATTAAAATGTTCAAACAAGGACTCAGATGCTTCAAGCCAACATTCTTTCACTGTTTCACCATCTTCAAATGGCTTTTCTTTTTTGCACGGACATGAGCAGCACTGAATGATGCAAGTGTTGATGCTGTAGCTTTGGCAGGTGGCTTCTGGAAGGTGTCTTGTTGGGCCTGCAACTCAGATTTTACCTTCTTCACTTTCTCCCTTCTTCTATCACTGTGAGAGAGATATTTAGTATCATAATTTTTGTGAAGTTTAACAAAATGTCTCTTTACATTGCTCTTCTTGGACACTGTAACAGTGGAGTGACAAATTAAGCCACACACTTCTCTCTCAAACTGACAAAAAGTAGGTTTCTTCCCATTCTTCATGAAAGATGTAATTGTGACTTCATTTCTCTGAAGTAGAAGCCATTACTGTTCTCTTTAGTATGAATGAAATCAACCTGAATAACACAAGTGTTGAATATGCAGTGGTTTAGCAACACTGTGCACTGCTCCGCGCCACGCAAAAAGTAGACACCAACTGCCCTGGTGAACGAACTGAGTAATGGACCTGAACACGACACGTGCCGCTAAGCATCGTGTGTAGTACTTGTCTGTCCTGCACCCTCACTCCCTCCTCCCCTCCAACACACACACACACACACACACACACACACACTCTCTCTCTCTCTAATCGTGTGTGTAATAAGTAATAATTTTACTGGATCTATACTGCATATTTTCTTAATTGTTATTGTCTGAATAAAAATAGATAAAACAAGAACAATCTAGTAATGTTAGAATGAAGAATGTTTGACAGTTTTGTGGTTGAGCCTTGCGGGTGCCATAATAGAGTTCCGAGGGCGCCATGGCACCCGCAAGCTACAGGTTGGGAACCACTGGTATAAGGAATGAGGTCCCTGCAGAGCAACTAACCCACCACTGCAGTCATCGAGGTAAAATGTGTCTCACACACTCAAAGTTAAGGTGAAGGAAACGGCTCATCAGATGACTGTGTGCAGATTAGATGTGGTACAAGTAGATGTCATCACTTTCTTACGGTTACGGTTACGGTTAGACTCTCATGAATAAAATAATATAATTAGAGAAAAAATAGTGTTAAAAACCATAAGAAAGGAAACTTATGGGACACCCTGTGTGTGTGTGTGTGTGTGTGTGTGTGTATATATATATATATATATATATATATATATATATATATATATATATATATATATATATATATATATATATATATATATATATATATATATATATATATATATATATATACTCGTATATATATATATATATATATATATATATATATATATATATATATATATATATATATATATATATATATATATATATATATATATATATATATATATATGAGAGAGGAGAATGGTGCGATAGCGGAAGAAACATCCCTGTGTACGCTTTGTGACAATGTGAAACCGTAAAAGTAATGTTCCCAGATTGTTATGCGAGTCATAAAAAAAAATAATAATAATAATCCTATCACAAGATGGTGTAACTTAAATGGACACGTGTAAGAACTGATAATTCTGTGTAATTATGAAGAAATTCTGAGGTTGGTGTGTGAGGTCTAAATTTGTTAGTATACAGTGTTAGGGCCTAGCTGTATGTGGGACCATCAGTTAAAATGTTCAACAACAATTTCAAGGTACAGGAGGCTGATAAACTTGTAGGGATATTACAACAACAACAACAACAACAACAGCAATAATAATAATAAATATAAATAAATAAATAAATAAATCTTGAAGGTGAAGGAAGTTGTTTGTATAGGGTGCGGCCTGAAGGGTCAGTTGTGTGCAAGTGTTCCCTCCAGCTGCTTGCTCCACTGACCCTCCCATGCAGCTCTTGGCCTGCCTCTCCATCTTCCTCCTGCCACTTCTCCAAACATAAGTCTTCCAGGTGTTCTGGCTTCTGTTATCCTCTCTGCGTGCCCCAGCCATCCTCTCTATCTGTCCTCTGTCACCTTCACTACATGTGTGTTAGTTTGCGTCTTGTGCACCTCACTGTAACCTCAGTCCTCGTGTTTGGCGTTTGGCGGAAGTCGTATCTTACGCTTCTCCTTTTCTTATTTTCCCTCTGTTCCTCCTGTTCTTTCTTCTTTTTTTTTTTGTTTCTTCTTCTTCTTCTTCTTCTTCTTCTTCTTCTTCTTACTACCATCATTATTATCATTATCATCATTATTATTATCATCATTCTGCCTTTCCTCCTCCTTATCGTCGTGGCCATCATCGTCCTTGTCGTCGTCGTCCTACTTTTCCTCGTACTACCACCACACCACCACCACCACCACCGCCGCCGCCGCCGCCGCCGTCGCCACCACCACTACTACTACTAGTACTACTACTACTACTACTACCACCACCACTACTTTGCCACTTATCTATCACGTAATGGTTTATGTCCCCGTGACGTCGTACTTTCCAACAGCAAAACTGATCACAATATACTGGTACAGCCTGGCCCCGCCACCCCATCTGACCACTTACCTATTTTCATAATGACTACATCACAACTCATTAAAATCTCTTCCCCACCTATAAACGATCTAAACAAAACCAATTGGGATGAATTTAAAAGTAAAGCTTAAAGCCAGCAACATCAACACAAGCCCTCACATGTCACAGGAAACACTACACAAATTTCTCAGGGAATGAACTACACCTATAACTTGCACGATGAGAAATCATAGTCCTACAAAAAATTATAAAACCAAACAAAAACTTATTTATACTAAAAAAATAAAGGAACTTTAGAGGTCCCCTCCCCAGATGGGTACTCCGATGCTGGTGCAGGAGTCGCCATGATAATTTTGAATTTTGAGTGAGGGGTATGTGCATAATTAGATGTTTGTATCTATAGTGTGAAGGAAGAAGGTTGTCTTTAGAGGGCAGGCTCTGACTGCCCCCTTGTGTTGTGAGACACAAAGGGAAACATTCAGTGAGGTGACAGCTGGGTTTAATGACAGGTTCACAGCACTTCCTGGTCCAGTGCTTTAGACCTCACCGGGAGTAATTATCATTTCGGCAGGTGTCCACTGCCTTCTTGCAGCCCCGCGTCCTTGCCCGCTCCTTTGCACGGCCACATGTCGCTGTAGATCATGAGTGATGCTCCACACAATGGCTCCTCACGTAATGATGGGGCACAAGATACAGTGGTAGCAGGGACGCATTTTCAAATTTATCTCTGTACATACAAAAACAACAACAACAACAACAACAACAACAAGGACGAGGATGAGAACAGTGAGATAAAGATCTGTAGGAGTTTTTGTTGTTCTTCCTCTTCTCAAGGTTGCCGCTGACTGGGTAACGTCTCGAGGCTCGAGTCGGGGAGGAAGGTGAAAAATTACGCCCCAGTAGCACCTACCCGACAGGCCAGGGAGTCACGTATGGGGGAACGTGCTGGCAAGATAGCGGTTGCAATTCCAAGCTAAATATACAGGTGTCTGCTTTACAGTTTATACTAAATGTAGCAAGCCGCCCAAGAGATTTGTCTGCCATAGGTGCAGCGCTTTATTCGTCTGAGAGGGAAAGTTATAAAAAGAATGTTAAGAGGAAGAACAAGAAGAAAAAAGAAAAAAAAGGAGAAAAAAAAAGAAGAGCAGGTAGAATAGGAGGAAGAGGAGGAGGAGGAGGACGAGGACGAGGAGAAATACCACCCCGAAAAAAAAAAACTGAAGAAAAAAATATCAAGAACATAAAGGAACAATAACAAGAACAAAAAAAGTGATGAAGTGATAATGACAGAAACGACATAGGTAACGTAATGACGACAAGAGAAAACTACAAGAGATAAGGAAAAAAATAATGTGGCAAACAGTGAGACAGACAAGTAGCACACAGCAATACAAAGACACAGTGCATGAGGCAAGTGTTCCCAGGGAGAGCGTCATTAGTTTGCCTACAGCTGAGAATAACAGATACTTCAAGCAACACGCAACTTCTTCCTGCTAGGCCATCCAAGTTGTAACCAGACCCAGCGCTGCTTGACTTCGCTGCTCGGAGGAGAAGCAGTGCGGACGGCGGTGTGTTCAGCGTGGTGTGATCGTTGGCTTAGTGTGTTGCAAACCTAAATAAAAGTGACTGGTATTCCTAAAGGCTCTACATTTTCATAAGGATTATTTTCAAAGACCGTAGTTATGATTGCTTCATTATCACGAGTATTTGTTCTCATTGCTGATGTAAAATCCTTGTTAAATTATAACATTAGAATTTTTTAACATTATCCGAAACTGCTATTTAGATGCTACGTGTGTGTGTGTGTGTGTGTGTGTGTGTGTGTGTGTGTGTGTGATTCATCTAAGGGTGTCTGCTGGTCACCCAGCCAGCCGTTAACTCAGAGCTCATAGTGACCGATGTTTGGGGCAGGACTGAGACCCGTGACACACCACACAAGGGGACAGCGAGGCCACAATCCCTCGGGTTACATCTCTGAATATATATATATATATATATATATATATATATATATATATATATATATATATATATATATATATATATATATATATATATATATATATATATATATATATATATATATATATATATATATATATATATATATATATATATATATATATATATATATATATATATATATATAAAATGATGCTAGGTGAACAGGGACTACATATTAAAAGGCTCGCCCATTTGCCTCGCCTCGCCGTGTGTGTGTGTGATATTAATGGTATTTGACTTCTTTACTCAGTTGTTACTTAATATTCTCTCTCTCTCTCTCTCTCTCTCTCTCTCTCTCTCTCTCTCTCTCTCTCTCTCTCTTAAACAAGATCCCTATATTAGCATAGACATCATTACTATACTATACTACACTACACTGGAAGTGTGTAGATGTGTGGGAGGGAGGGAGGGAGGGTGTCAGTAAAGGCCCCTATTGGCTGAGAGCCCCGTGAGGAGGACCAGCTTGGAGTTAGTAGTGGTCTCGTCCACCAATCAGAGAGCTCTCTCTTTGCAGTCTTTTTGCGATAATATTTTTTTACTATGTGCCGCCCTCAGACCACCCTGTCACTGGAAGCAACGAATGCAAACCATGAGCGCCGCTGTGATCGCACCAGCCACCGGCCCAGCCCGCGTCGCCTGGGCGAGGCAGAAAGCCGCAGCCTGGGAGCGACGCCAGGTGCAGCTGAGGAACAAAAAGGATGTCGAGAAGCGAGACAGGGATGTGCGGGGGGGAGGCGTTCCCGTCCCGTCCCTTCCCCTCCCCTCTCCTCTTCTTTTTTTCCTCTCCTCTCCCATTCCCTCCCCTCCCCTCTCCTCTTCTCTCCTCTTCTTTTCTCTTCTTCTCTCCCATCCCCTCCCCTCCCTTTCCCTTCCCCTTTCCTCTCCTCTCCTCTCCTCTCCTGTCCTCTCCTCCCATCTCCTCTCCTCTCCTCTCCTTTTCTCCCATACTGCTTTGTCTTGTCCCGTCCTATCCTGTCCCGTCCCGTCCCGTCCTGCCCTGTCCTGTCCTGTTCTGTCCGTCCCGTCCTGTTCTGTCTCTTCGTCTTGTAAAGTCCCGTCCCGTCCTGTCCTGTCCTGTCCTGTTCTGTCCGTCCCGTCCTGTTCTGTCTCTTCGTCTTGTCCTGTCCCGTCCTGTCCTATCCTGTCCTGTCCTTTCTCTCCTCTCCCCTCCCCCTCCCCTCCCATCTTTTCCTGTCCTGTCTCTTCCTCTCTCCTCTGATCCCCTCCCCTCCCCTCCCCTCTCCTCTCCTGTCCTGTCTCCCCCCTCACATTCCGTCTCGTCCTGTTCGTCTGGTCTCGCTCGTCATGTCCCTTTCACTCGTCTCGTCTCGTCTCGTCTCGTCTCGTTCGTCTCGCCTCGTTCGTCTCGTCTCGTTCGCCTCTTTCGTCTCGTCTCGTTCGTCTCGTTCGTCTCATCTCGTTCGTCCCGTTCGTCTCGTCTCGTTCGTCTCGTTCGTCTCGTCTCGTTCGTCCCATTCGTCTCGTCTCGTTCGCCTCGTTCGTCTCGTCTCGTTCGTCTCGTTCGTCTCGTCTCGTTTGCCTCGTTCGTCTCGTCTCGTTCGCCTCGTTCGTCTCGTCTCGTTCGTCCCGTTCGTCTCGTCTCGTTCGCCTCGTTCGTCTCGTTCGTCTCGTCTCGTCTCGTCTCGTCTCGCTTTACACTTGTTTCTCTCGTTCGTCTCGCCTGTCCTCTCCTCTCTTTTCTCTTGTCTCCTCTCCTCTCCTCTTCTCTTCACTTTCCTCTCCTCTCCTGTCCTCTCTTTTCTCTTCTCTCCTCTCTTCTCTTCTCCTCTTCTCTTCTCTCTTCTCCTCTCCTTTCCTCTCTTCTCTTCTCTCTTCTCTTCTCTCTTCTTTTCTCTTCTCTCTTTTCTTCCCTTCTCTTCTCTTCTCTTCTCTTTCCTCTCCTCTCTTCTTCTCTTCTCTTCTCTTCTCTCCTCTTCTCTTCTCTTCTCTTCTCTATCCTCTCCTCTCCTCTTCTCTCCTCTTCTCTTCTCTTCTCTTTCCTCTCCTCTCCTCCTCTCTTCTCTTCTGTGTCCTCTCCTCTCCTCCTCTCTTCTCTTCTGTGTCCTCTCCTCTCCTCCTCTCTTCTCTTCTGTGTCCTCTCCTCTCCTCTGCTCTCCTCTTCTCTTCTCTTCTCTTCTCTTTTCTTCTCTTTCCTCTCCTCTCGTCTCCTCTCCTCTCCACGCCTCTCCTCTTCTCTTGTCTTTCCTCTTCTGTTCTCTCTTCTCTTCCCTTCTCTTTTCTCTTTTACGTTTATCAGGGGATCGATAGTAGGGGAAAATAAGAAGATTGTTGGCGATGCAGCACTGACTTGATAGATGTGTTGTTGGTGATGTAACACTGACTTGATAGATGTGTTGTTGGTGATGTAACACTGACTTGATAGATGTGTTGTTGGTGATGTAACACTGACTTGATAGATGTGTTGTTGGTGATGTAACACTGACTTGATAGATGTGTTGTTGGTGATGTAACACTGACTTGATAGATGTGTTGTTGGTGATGTAACACTGACTTGATAGATGTGTTGTTGGTGATGTAACACTGACTTGATAGATGTGTTGTTGGTGATGTAACACTGACTTGATAGATGTGTTGTTGGTGATGTAACACTGACTTGATAGATGTGTTGTTGATAGATGTATTGATAGATGTATTTATCCTCCAACTATTCTTTTTATCTACAATTATCATTATATATTTAAGAAGCATTTACCCTCCAATTACTCTTTTTATCCACTGTTATTATTATTAATCTTCAATATTCCTTTTATTATTGTAATTACCTTTACTGTCTATCAATATTATTATTATTATTATTATTATTATTATTATTATTATTATTATTATTATTATTACTATTATTGTTACTATGTATATATAATATTTATACAAGGAAGTTTACATATATATATATATATATATATATATATATATATATATATATATATATATATATATATATATATATATATATATATATATATTCACTGCATTTAAAATGTATTCATTTTCTATATGTGTATTTAGAATATTATAGATATAAGCACATGACCGAAAAAAAAAAACTATATTTATATAATGTGATGTCTGCCAGTCTTTCTATATGAAATTATCATTTAGTGTGAATTTATAGGTAAGCGTAATAAAGTGTTTTAAGTGTTTCCCAGCCAGATACATTCAGTTGCTGGCCACTGCAAGGCCACTGGCCAGCCAGGTGCCAACCACTGCAAGGCCACTGGCCAGCCAGGTGCCAGCCATTGCATGGCCACTGGCCAGCCAGGTGCCAACCCAAGTCTCCGCTGCTGGCCGTGGGCGTCAACACCTTTGACCTGCTGATCCAGCTGGCGACAGGGGGCGTCCACCCCTCACTACAGCCTGCAGTCACCCGCCTCACTTGTGCCTTCCTGAAGGAGACAGGACAGCCACCAAGCCTGTGGTTGGCTCACAGGAAGCCCCCAGAGCATAAAAGTGATGATGCAGGGGCATCATTGCAGCCCTAGAGAGGGAGAGGAACATGGCTGAAGACTTGGTTAAAAGATTAGTCAAATATAGGGTTGAGACAGATCTTTAAAGTGTTCACAGCAATTCGGCTTTCATTTGTAAACAAAGAGCAGACAGCTAGGAAGATGACACCAGCAGCGGCAGGCGGAGACAGGCGGTGTGACACCGTAGCCCTCTGCTCTGCCTGACTTGTGCTGCGTGTCACGCAACCAAACTCAAGTGGAACATGCACTGTTACATGTACCAGATTATCGGACACCCCTGACAAGTTTGGCGCCATTCGTAAAGCAACAAAACTGCTTGTCTTGAAAGAAGGTCCAGTGACAGAGACAACCTTGGCCAGAGTTGTGTTCGCTTCCTGACAGGACGGGGATTGTGACCAGGAATTTGTCCAGCTTCCTCTGTAAGTGTTTGGTATTCACGCCCTTCATGTCACGGTGTGTGCTGGGAGGGAGGTGAACGGGTGGGTGTCCCTTGTTGCAACACTGCTGTGCTGGAGGCTTCTGATACTGGTGTGGCAGTTTGAAGGGAGGTGGGATGGCCACGCTTATTCCTTCCTGATCGTGCTTTGGAGTGAGTGCATGTGATGGGTTCAGATTTGGGCGGGACAGTTTGGTTAGCAATAATTATTTTGGTATTATTATAGTTTAAGCCATTACACACTACGTGGTAATAACCTACCTCATTTTGTTCTTCTCACTATTCACATCATTTCTAATGATTACACTACTTGTCGGAAATTAATAATAACGCCACAATAGGCCTGGGAATGCACAGCGCTCTCAACTTTTTCTAAGTCCACAGGTAAACATAAATGGTGTATTGTTGCCTGAACTTCAGTTGTTTAATGCTTTGAATTGTGGGTAGCTGCTGGATAGGATCACTGTGTCTATAATTCCTCGGGCCAATCACGTGCTACCACCACTTAACACCACGAGTTGCACCAATAGGAAGTCTCTATAAGTACCCATAAGCTGCGCGGGCAGGTGTGTGCACACCGCTTCCGGTCACTTCCGCCATGGCTACTGTTGACGTTACTTGTGCTGGTTGCAAATTTGATTATTGGCTCTTCATCGCTACGTTTCACCGCAAAGACGACTTGTGCTGCCAGTTCTTGAGGAAACACGGCGTTTTACCCACTGCAGTCGAGTGTCCCGAGTGCCACACGCCGTGTAAGCTGCGCAGTGACAGGCGTGTGTGGTATTGCGGCCGGTACCGCAAGCTGCCGAAAAAGAAGCGCAGTAAGCAGTGCAACTTCAGCGTTTCTGACTTTAAAGGAACTTTCCTGGAAGGAACGCATCTTCCTGCGTGGCAGGTTAGGTTAGGTGCTTCTCAATGTCTTGTCAAATTGCGAGAGGGAGAGTTTGGGGTATTTTCCTAGATATAGAGAATTTCCCTAGATTTAGGAAAATTTCCCTAGATTTCTCTAGATATTGGGGAAATTTCCCTAGATTTTTTAAGTCCATATATCACTCGTATATGACTCCCCCCCCAAAACCCCCGGTTCCCCACAGGCCCCCAAGCTTGCTTGAGGGATTGGGGGGCCGTGGGTAGAGATTGGGGACATTGGCTTAAACTATAAATTTACCATTATTTTCCACGTATATATAATTTGGTATTTTTCATTCTTCTTTCTACGGAGTATAATTTGTATTGTGTCTTGTTTGGTAATTAACTTTTCTTTGTTGTTCTCTCTCTCTCTCTCTCTCTCTCTCTCTCTCTCTCTCTCTCTCTCTCTCTCTCTCTCTGCTACTTCTGAGATCCCTCCTTGTGCTAGGTGTGGGTTAGATGGTGGCTGGGATGGTATTGGCTAGTAAACGTCATCTGTGGTTTCTCCCAAGCCTGTCATGCTTATTCTGCTGCTTGGATTACTGATTGTGTCTCTGACCTCAGACTATTGGAGTCAGTTAAGAGACAGTGGGCGAAAATAATTCAAGGATTTGAGAACATGTCTTACGTTCAGCATTTCAAGGCCTTGCACTTTTATTCACTCAAAGGGAGAAACTATTATGGGTTGATCTTATTATTAAATTTGGAAGATATTTTCATGGACTCTCCCCAATTCCTGTTCACCTCAGCCCCCTTGTGTCAGCACTAGAGGCCATCCATACTGTTAATGCAGCAGACCTGTTCATTTCAGCCACTACTGTCAGCACTAGAAGCCATCCATACAAATTAATGCAACAGACTTGTACACCTCAGCCACTACTGTCAGCACTAGAGGCCGTCCATACAATTAATACAACAGACTTGTTCATCTCAGCCACTTCTATCAGCACTAGAGGCCATCCATACAAATTAATGCAACAGACTTGTACACCTCGGCCACTGCTGTCAGCACTAGAGGCCGTCCATACAATTAATGCAGCAGACCTGTTCATCTGAGCCACTTCTGTCAGCATTCCTTATAGTTGTTGTGATGCCAGGCACACATTTTTCTCAGAGTGATGAAAATCTGGAATTTTCTTGCTAACAGTGTGCCTGAATCGAATTCTGTTGATGGTTTTAGGTACAGTTTGTCCAACTTCTCAGGTGTACATCAGTTTGATTCTTGCTGGTGACATATACGCTGTGCTGCAAGTCAGATTTATTATTTGTCTTGGGCTGATGGCACACTTGCCAGGCAGTTAGATAAGCATGTACAGACTTTGGTGTCTTTTTGATAGTGGTGGTGAGCTGACCCTGAACTGGCCCTGAAGGGGTTCTCTCTTGTGAGACCAGCCAGGTAAAAAATATGTTGAAATGTAGCCACACTTACTATTGTGAAGTATTTACTATTCTATTCATTTCTTCTCTGTTCACAGGTGCTCTGGAAAATCAATTCAAGGCTAATTTTTTTTTTTTCTTTATTCATTATCCACAGTTGCCTTGGAAAGTGCATTCCTGGCTGAGTGTGGTGCGTGTGCCTGCTACTCGTGTGGTGGTGGTGCTGCTGCTGCGTGAAGCCTCTGCCGTGGGAACCCATCACAAATAGCTAATGGATTCTGTATGATGGGATCAGCAGCAGACAGAATTCCAGTGATGTATCAACATGCCTAGGTTTGGTCCTAAAGGATTGATTTGATGTTGTATTTACTACTCATTTGTCTGTAGTCTGTATAGTTTTACTTCTACTGAAGTAAAACTGGGGCTTTTTTTTTTTTTCTTTTTTTATTCCAAAATTTTTGTTGCCCCTGGCCAGTGGCCCTCTTATAGGAGAAAAGTAGTAGTAGTAATATTTATTTTTATATGTGTCTATTATAGTATACTGCACTGTAGGAAAAGTTTTATGAGGAAGATGTGTTAATCTTGACAGTCACTGGTTTGAACCTGAAGCACAACTTTCCAGAAACAAGACCTTGCATTTAGTATACAACAAACTAACTTACCAGCTTCCTGTGTTAGCTTAATTCTATCTTGTTTGTATTCTTAATGCTTTGCTTTCTCATAAAAAAAACATTTTCAAAGGCCATACAGATGATCACCAAAATTCTCATGGAGCATTTTCTTTCTCTCTTGCAAAATCCTTGCATTGTCAGTCATGAAAATGCCCCTGGAGACCACAACAACACCACCTGAGTAAAGATAAAGGTGAAAATAATGATAGTGGTTGTGGCAGTGGTGGTGGTGGTGGTGGCTCTGAGGAGAATTAAGTACTAATATCAAAAGGATGTGGTTTTCATGATGCAGAAGAAACCGGATGGAAAAAAGGTGTGTGTGTGTGTGTGTGTGTGTGTGTGTGTGTGTGTGAGAGAGAGAGAGAGAGAGAGAGAGAGAGAGAGAGAGAGAGAGAGAGAGAGAGTGGCTGGGTTAGGGAGAGAGAAGAGAAAGAGAAAGAGGTAAGTGGAGATATGGAGACGAGGGAGAAGGAAGGAAAAGCAGAGGAGTTATGGGAGAGATGGAAGAAAGGGAGGAGGAGGAGGAGGAGGAGGAGGGGGGAGGGTAGATGAACAGTATGTGAGTCTGAGTGGAGTCAACATATAAAAGGGAGAGAAATGAATACTCTAAGGAGGGAAGAAATAAAGAATTCATGAAAAGATATTATAGACATATGTAAGGATGAACCAAGGATGTTCTATAGAACGGTAAAATGAAGAATAAGAATGGGTTCAACAAACTGAAAATAAATGGTAAACATGTTGAAGAAGAAGCACAAATTGCAGAGGTTTTGAATGACTTCTTTCAAAGTGTCTTCACTGGAGAGGGAACATTTGGTAGACCGGTGACGGCAGATGTGAGAGTAGAAGGACTGAGTGAGATTGAGGTAACAGTGGATGAGGTGAGAATAATGATGGAAGACTTGGATGTGAGGAAGGCACAGGGACCTGATGGAGTATCTGATTGGGTGGTGAAGGAATGCAGAGATCAACCTGCACACATGATTTACAAACTCATCATAACTTCATTAAGCGAAGGAGTGGTGCCCAACATTGGAAAAAAGCAGGTATAGTCCCCATATATAAGATTGGAAGCAAAGAAGAACCATTTAATTATAGACTGGCATCATTAACAAGTGTAGTGGCAAAGTTGTGCCAAAGAATAGTGAAGTAAAGATGGAGTGGATATCTGGAAAAGAGAGAAATATTAACAGACAGACAATTCAGATTTAGGAAAGGAAGGTCATGTATAACAAATTTAAGGTGCTTCTGCTCCAGTCATAGATATGGTACAAGAAAGAGAGGGATGGGCAGATTGTGTTTATTTTGATAAGATGCCCCACAGCAGACTGTTGTGGAAATGAGAAATGTCTGGTGGGCTGAGAGGAGCACTCCTACATTGGATCAGTGACTTTCTGAGAGGAAGGGAAATGAGAACAGTGGTCAAAGATAAAAAGTCATCATGGAGACAGGTAATTAGTGGTGTTCTGCAGGGTTCAGTACTACCAACAGTCATGTTTGCTACCTGTGTGAACGATGTGATGGAAGGGGTGAATAGCTACACGAGTCTATTTGCTGATGATGCAAAATTGATGGGAAAAGTGGAGAGGACAGAGGATTTTGAAGCTCTACATGGAGATCTGAATGTGATTTGGGATTGGAGTGACACTTGGAAAATGGAGTTTAACATAAAAAGATGAGGAGTGTTGAAGTTTGGGCATAGTTGTGTGATGCCAGTCTTCAGTTATAAATTGGGTAATGAGGAAATAAAAGTGAAGAGTGAAGAGAAAGACCTTGGAATTACTGTCATTGATAAGTTGTCCTCAGAGGTACATGTAAAAAGAAAGAGAGGGGAAACATATAATATGGTGAGAAACATAAGAACAACATTCAACTATCTGGATGAAGAGATGATTAGGGATGTAACTGACAATGATAAGACCTAGTTTGAAATATGCAGCAGTGATGTGGTCTCCCAGCACTAAAAGGGACATAAAGAAATTAGAAAGAATACAATGAGCAGCGACAAAGTTGCCTCTGACCCTATCAGACTTATCATATGAAGAGAGACTAAAACTAAACCTACCCACCCTGGGAAGAGAGAAGAGAGAGAGGTGATCTGATGGCCTTATATTGGATTTTGTCGGACTGTGAAAAATTGGACCAGAGTAATTTGGTGGTGAGAGACTTTAGAAGCACAAGAGGTCATGAGGAGATGAAGAAGAAGGGTGTGTGTAGAAGGATATTAAGAACAGTAGTTTCCTGCAAAGTACTGCAGAAATCTGGAAACACACACACACACACACACACACACACACACACACACACACACACACACACACACACACACACTTAAAAACATCTGAAAATTTTTACTATAAACTTGTAAATTTGTTCATAATTGTATGACTTCTTATATGTGACCTATTATGACCTCTCAGGGGCAGCCTTGGGGATATCCATTACTGGCAGAAGCCCCAGTGTGCTGAGTGATGGGGTGGCATGACCTTGCACATCAGAGGGTCAGGTCAGTGTGTGCATTGTGCATATTGTCCCTTAGTGGCCTGTCACTCTCTCTCTCTCTCTCTCTCTCTCTCTCTCTCTCTCTCTCTCTCTCTCTCTCTCTCTCTCTCTCTCTCTCTCTCTCTCTCTCTCTCACACACACACACACACACACACACACACACACACACACACACACACAGATGATGTCGAAATAGGA